>NC_136462.1:72251853-72404353 GCF_902686455.1 Sciurus vulgaris
CATTGCCAAAAATTAGTATTTGAAAAATTGTTTATACCTGAGATCAATTTATTTACAATATCTAATTGATAATCATTTAATAGATCTTTATGATCATAAAATAAAATTAAGGTTAACTTTTCTTAAACTTCTCACTAGTGTATGTAATATATGCAATCATATTCTCTATTTTAATTTTGGAACACTGCTATTAAAAGATTTTTTTTACTAAATTGATACTTTTTTTGTTCACATTAATCTGATGGAAAAACTGTCTTCCTGTATTTTTACACTGGTCATTCATGACACCACTTTAAATATAGAACTATATTAATCCTACATGACACCACTTTAAGTATAGAACTATATTAATACTACATGACACCACTTTAAGTATAGAACTATATTAATCCTATTTTCTTCATTGGTTATCTCTGTCTACTGTAGCACAAATTCAGCTATATACCAGGAATATCACAAATAAATAGTGGAAGCCCAAGTGAAGAGTTTCCATTACTAAATTGTGTCTGATTGGAATTTAGCCACTCATAATACAGTGGAGAATATAAGTTTAAATCAGGAGAGGACTGAAGAAGAGGAGACAGTGGTGTGTGTGTGTGTGTGTGTGTGTGTGTGTGTGTGTGTAATTTATGATTAAAGAAGTATTAATTTTTTCAAAATAGGTTAGAAACTGGAGTCACAAAAACTATTTGTGAAGCACTACCTGAGAATTAAACAAAAATTGTATCCTTCTTAGAAGTTTTACATATGACAGATATAATTAGGTATAATAAGGAGGGACCAGGTGTGAGGTAGCAAAGTCACCTCTGTAACCACAAAGAAAATTTGTGTTGAATCTGAGATACCTTGTCCTAATTTTCATGTTAGGAATTAATCTGTAATGTATGAATGGATTTTTTTTCCATTCAACATACCAGGCAAAGATATGAATAATGTTCGCATTTTGACACCCATATCAAACTGAAAACACCTCAATCAACTGTTGGATGGATTTGGCATAATTATTGATACACTTTGCAGGATTTAAAGAGTGAGGATTCAGTGCTCACATACCACATTTGAAACGAACACAACTTATCAAATGGAGTTCTGACATGTGTGACTTTTAGTATCATTTTGGAAGTGAAATAACCTGTCAGATTTTAAAATGTGTTAACAACTGGATGGTTAAGTGGCAGGGACATGAAGAGAGGACGTGGGCTTGGTTTGAGATCTTGTTCTGGAGCAGAGGCATTGACTGCCAGCCTAGAGGTAATCACAACAAAAGTTTTCCCCCAGGGGTTCTGAACAAAAATTCTATAGTAGAATAAATAAACTACCACACAGATTATCCTAACTAGCATCTGCAATCTTCCTTACAATAGCCATTTGTTGATGTCTTTCCAAATACATTAGAAGTGGCAGATGATTTATTTTGTTTTTGAAAAGTGCTTATAACCATTCATTCATTCAACAAATATTTAAGTTTCTACTATATGCCAGGCATTCTTTTCTAAGTACATTATCAAAGTCAAATAGTACAAAATGCCTAACATCCTCTGATTGGAGGTGTCTTCACTTTAAATGGATTATGGCAATTTACAAAAAGGGCATACACACACAGAAAGATCTACTCCTCTCAAGCTTTGTACAATTCTTCATCCTGATGAGTTTATGTTTGTTGCTTGACACACAGTAGGTGCTTTTAATATCATGCACCAAGTGTTATAATCCAGTCTAATTTTTCTGTGCATAAAATTATCTCAGAAAAAGAAATCTCTGGCCACCGCCATTGCTCAATTGCACAGTATTTTCAACTAGACAGCCCTCTAAGTCTTATTTTTTGTTCGATTTCAAAATATGTTTTCATTATTATTTTCATCAATTTCTTTGTGGAAAAACAAGGCAGGGAGTCAGTGTTGGTTAGGGTGGGTAGAGTGGTTGGGTAGTGATGGGGTATGACACAATACTTAGTTATTAAACAATGGCTTGATTTTGTGATGTGTGTTATACTTTTGAACCTATTGGAGTGTCCAAAAAGAAGAGAGAGAAGTTTCAACTCAAGGAAAGAATAATGGATTTGGTAGTAATGATTCCTAGGCTGGATATAGTTTCTCTTTTCAGAACAGCAAGTCATTCTCAATACCCATGTTGCTGGTCATCCAAGGGGCTGAGCCATGCCTCTGGGTGCCACAGGAAGAGATGAAGAAGTAGTGAAGTATTTAAGAAATGTAAATATGATTGAAAATTTCTTCTGAAAGAATTCACAGTCTGGGTTTGGACTGCCACAGATATTGATCTCATAATCCTTGACCATTTCCTATTTCTTAAAGGAAAATTTGAGAGCATTTTGGACATGCACCATGCTAAAAGATGGTATTCAAATCTGACTATGAAACACAATGATTCCCTTGATTTATAATTTCTTAGAATTTGGTTGATGTAAGGGTAAATAGGGCCCAGAGACATCCACTGAGGGACCAAGAATAAAAATCCATGCCAAAGTGATCCTATTGTATTCTAAAGTTCTATGTAATTTCTATCTCTATCTCTATCCATCTATACCCATCTATATGATCTCTCTGTAGTTTGCCTAGCTATCTATCTTTCTTTCTTTCTATCTATCCATTCCTACTAGATTATTATAATACAAATTTGCCTCCTACCATAATTAATTTTACTCAATAAGTGGTTTACACACATCCATGTATTGACAAGTGCAAATAAGTAGTATTATTACAAATATTTGAAAATGCTGATGAACTTTTAGAGCTTCACATATTCTGAATATACATAAATATAAAGGGGCAAGTCCATGGAACCTCCTGAAGAGAGGTAAGAATTTTTATTCAAAATGTAGAGGATTCAGTGGTAAGGCAGATCTTGGAAATGAATGTAAAAATAAATACCTCCACTGAAGTTTCCTCCCCTATATTTCATAGTCTAAGTTAGTGAATTTAAGATTCTTATTGAAAATAGTAATATTTCAAGTGACTAGAATCTATTTATATACATTTATATATCACTTCTATTATTCAAAGTTCAAATATATTTTATAAACATTTTTATCTTTGCCCAACTTCTATAGAGAATATATTGTATAAAGAGGAACTGGTCAGTGTATGAGATTTGGACTATGCTCCTATTTTTTAACTTCAATTCTTATATATTTTACTTCTGATTTTTGCACCTCTTTCTACTCTGAGTAAGAATTTAATGAAAACTTAGAGAATCACAATTTTAAAAATACTTTAACTTTGTTTTTCATCTTTCTAAGTTAGTATACAAACCCAAACCTATTGAAATCAATTCCTTGATAATCAGTCCTGGATTTTGTACTTAATTTAAAAATGCATACATGGTTCTACTCTCAATGAAATACTGCTAGTGTGCCATACACTCTTTCCTTCTCATGAAAATGGTTTTTCAAAAAGTCTTCATAATCCAATTTGAAAGGTTCTGTATAAATTTGGGATTTTGGATGTCTGGAGGTCAGGAAAGTTCACCCGATTTAGAAAGTTCCCATTTAGTTAAACTGGTCTGGCCTAAATTCCTGTTTCTAAAGCTACCCTGTCACGTGTGATCCTTTTAATGGTTCAGCCGGGTTAACAAACACTATTTCCGCTTAGTGCATCCCAGTCTATAGGAGAGGCCAAAGCTTTTCACTCAAGCTCTAGAAAATTTCCTCCTCTTTTGCAGGTGGTGCCTTAAACTGGGAAGATTAGGGAGTATCCTAGGCTGTGCCCTTCCCCAAGGCTCCTCCTCCCTTCTATGACAAAAGAGTGACAGAAGAAGAGGAGACTTAAAAAGTATTAGTGCAAGAGGATATGGTCCAGGACAGAGTAAGCAGTAAAAATGAAACAGTAATATGGAAAGTGAAGTGAGGGAATATTTGGAAAATATCATCAGGAAAATAGGCACAACCAAAAGAGAGATCCCAAGCCTCTGTATATGCAATGTGTTTGTTTTGATTTTCACAAGGTGTTAGGCACAAAAGTGCAAGTGAGTCAATTAGAAGTATTCCACATCTTAAAAGGAAAGAAAGAGGGAGAAACATCTCCATTTCGTGATCACCCTGTCTTCTTCATTTTGGTACAATGCCTCAGGAAAGGATTATGTCACAGTGACCTTACTTTTCATAAATGCATCATCTTTTTTATATTAATATTAACTACATTTGACTTTTTGGGTGTCACACAATTAGCGAATTAGTTGTTCACTAAGGGTATTCATCTAGGTTTTATAACACTTTCCCCACCTCAATTTTAGAACATTACATGCAAGGGGAAAAAATTGCCTTCTTTTTATTGCACTCATTGAAATCCCTTCTCTTAATGCTAGGCTCTGGAGTTATAGTGGCAGTTAGTTCTGTCATCAGAATATCAGCACTTTGAATGGAATTTTGAGAATTACAAAGACCACACAGGCATATGGTGGAATTGATCGTTCTCTCCATATGCTAAATGTACCCTCATTTGAAGCTTATGTATTTTAATATAGTCCCTTTTTTTCAATTCAATTTATTGTATTTATTACGAATATGAGATGGAAATTAGAAAATTCCTTCAATTTTGAGGTCTTTTGTGTGCAATACTTAGGAGAAAGAGCAGAACTTTTTGCTGTTCTTTTATATGTGAAATTAGTGGATTGAACTAATGTCATAAGAAGTAAAACAAACTGTTCATTTCCACTTAAGCGTACAAGTATGAAGCACAATACTCATTTCCTAAATAATCCAGAGGCGAAATGAAGGGCTTTTAATTTCTGTTTATAGTAACTTGATTTTATTTACTTCCAAAAGTTAATATTGCTCATATGGCATTCAGAAAGGCCCAAAGGCTGTGCTGCATCTCTCTGGAACAATTGAAACATTTCCAAAGGATTATCATCCCTGTGATATTAATGAATGAATCTTGGGTTATTTAAAACTCAAGTAAGACCATTATTTTTTCAGTACACTTCTTCTAGACTTCATGATTTTCCCTTTGGAAAGAAAATGTATGTCCTCACCAGCATATCCAGGAGCAATTAGCAATGCTCTGCCAGAGGGAATCACCAACAATACCAGCGAATTGGGGACACTCTAGAATGGCCCTGTACACCATTCCTGGAGACCTGAAAAGGGCAACTTGAACGCAGTCTGTTCACTTTTTCCATATGCACATTAATGGAGTTACACAATGGAATATCACTGGTTGATTGGAGTATTTAGCAATTGCAGTTACCATGCATTGGTATTGAGACCTTGAAAAAGGACTTCCTCTTGTAGAGGATCTGGCACTGTATTAACTAGTCCTATAAATTCATGCATTTCCATCTGTTTCTCCAGATATGGGTGTTTCTTTACTCGTCAGCTCATTAATCCTGTACTTAGTATCACATTTAAGCCAAACCCTAATTATGAGTCCAGAACCAGAGCATAATATTATGAAGACAGGGGCATATATGTCCCTTAATGTCCCACTGATGGCTTTAAAGATTTATATAAATGGAATCACTATTTTGAATATTATTGGTAAAATTATGAAAAGCATTTCTAGAATCCAAATACAATGGCATGTTAATTTCGTAGCGAAATGTAGTCTTGCAACTATAATTAATATTATCTATCTCAATAGCTGTGGGTCATTATAAAGTTTATTCAATTATTCTTGATTAAATACAGTGAATGCATAGGAGGGATCAGTTAACATAATTTGTGGTGATTTACAGAGGATAGACTTGTTAAAGATATATGGTGAGAAATACTTTAACACATATTTATAGTCGCTTAGTTTCAAAATTTAAAGATCATAATTTACTTTGCCCTGGTAGTGTGCGCTCTCGTGCGTGTGTGCGTGCGTGTGCGTGAGTATACACACACACACACACACACACACACACACACACCCTGTGGTTAGTTTATTCCCTGCTACTTTAACAATCAGTTACTGTTTTGGTGAAAGCCTAAAGCTTAATCCATTAAGAGCCATTCAGAACAAAACAAACAAACAAAGCTTTAACCACTTCAGTGACAACAGTGCAGAACCAACAAGCAGCTTTCTTAGAAAACCCTAGCAATTTTAGGATCAATAGCCTCATACTAGATGTTACTAAGTGATGAAAGTTAGAAAATTTGTGCTTTCAGGATTTAGAGAATAAAACAAAACACATAAGTGTCAGGGGAAAGCTGATTCGATAAATTTAGTTTGAGAAATATCCATGCATCTCAGAGAGCTGACTTAAGTTGTATCTGTAGTCAAGATGAAAAATAAGCTAATTCAAACATTGCCCTGGGCTAAAAATTTTACCTATGTGCCCTAAGAGTCGTACTGCTGAAATATCTTTTAGTCTTGTTCCAAGTTCCACTACTCGTGTGTGTGTGTGTAATTAAAACAGGTTTTTTGAAAACAAATCTTATCTATTATATTGATATTAAAGTATTTAGGGTAGATTTACAGTCCACTTAATTCAAGGTTACAGTTTGGACAATAATACCAATAAGTACATTTATATAGAGAGGAGCAAAAACAAACATTTTTTTACAAGGTTAAAAGCCTGTTCATTTCCTTTTATAAATATTCCATTGTATATTATCTTTTGAGAAAAAAATCCATTAGCTTCTTTTATACATTCTTTATTCTTAAATAATATACCACTATAGAAGAATACATTCGATGGAGAAAATTTACTGTCGTTCTATATAATAAAAATTTGCTTCTATGTTCTTTGCATTTGTTACATTTTCTTTTTCAATTTCACAAAACAATTAGAAAATGCTCTATCTCTCAAAGTTATAATTTTAAAAGTGCCTTTATATTTATACTTAATTATAAACTCAGTAATGAAATATGATTGTTATTATTTATCTCAAAATGTCAGTTGGCTAGACTTTACCCACAAATTATCTGGAGGCATTAAATTATACACCTCCATAGGTAGTCAACACTATTGGGATTGCCTATGTTGTGTTTATATGCTAATCTGTTTACAGCATATTGTCTACTCAGTTATGTTTTTGCTTTGATTTTTCTTTGTTAGCAGATCCTCACTGAAGAGACATATTTAATATGAGGATTTTATAAAAGAAACATCTTCAGGTTTAAAAATAAGCACCAGATAAAATGCAGAGTAATCTCTTTGCTGAAATGTCATCAGATAACATTGACCATTAATATTTTTCAGATGAAAGAAGTAATTGCCCTGCAATATCATTAAAATGCATGATTTTCCTGTGTCAGAAACGCTGTGCAGTTTTGTCTGGATTCATTAAGGCACTTGCTGTAGAAATGCCTTGCCAACCGGAATGTGGGTGGCTATAATGGCAGCCTGTAGGTTTGTATGGAAAACAAGTATGGCACTGTGAAAAAATCCTTCTCTCACCCTACAGATACCTGTATGGAGAGCTTGGGAGACATTTCCATAGGCTCACTGTTAAGTGAGTGTTAAAGCCCCCATTCACTAGGAAGCAAAGGTAAGTCTGAAAAATGTATTGAAGGAAAAGAAAAGGGGTGGGGAGTGGGGTGGAATCACCTAGCACTGAAGCAGCCTCACTAAGTGACAGACACGTAGACAACTCTGATGCTGCCAGAACAACACTCTGCACAGCCCACCAGCAAGCAATTTGTCACAGCGACAAGAATATCCTCCGCAATTTGGCACCAGGGTCCTTGGACAGCCAACTGCGCCTGTACAGCACGAAACGTGCTATTCCGCAGCCGGGAAGATGGGAACCAAGGTTCTCGTTATTATGTCCAAATGTGTTATTTTATGAAAAACATATCTTTTGTCATGATCAACATAGAGATAGAAGAGTAGTAATTGGTAATAACTGGGGGGAAAAGACAACAAATTGAAAAAATACGTCCTTGTATGTTTTTGAGGTACCCTGAAGGCTGAGATGATTTTAGGATGTTTGCTTGATATGTCTGGTATTTTATGGCACGCTCCCACGATGTTTCATAGAAAGAATGAATCCATAGGTCCAAGAATGAACTGGGAAATTTTTTGTAGTAAGTTATTTGCTTTTAGCACAATATTCTGTTTGCTTTGTTTTAGACTTTACGTGTTTGTTTATGGTGCATTGATTAATATATTGGCGGAGTGCAATTCCTTTCTACTGGTATGATTTGAAATAAGACAAAGAACTCAAGGTAAGTTGAGTTATAAATGTGCAAAGGAAAGACCCTTTACTCCTTGCATTGCTACCCTGGTAATCTATTATAAAAGTGCAGTAAAGGAGAGAAGCCAGAAGCATAGGATAAAGGTATCTGATAAATAAGCAAGTAGTGTTCCCTTGCCAATTACTTGGCATCTTACTTTGTAATTAATGCCACAGTAATGAAAAAAGTGGTAGGCACAAAGATTGGGCCTTTTGTGCATTCTATACAGAACCAAACACTCATAAAAATCTAGCTCAAAGCTAGCCTAGTTTGGCTCTCTCCACAATCAAAACTCGCTAGAGAATTAGAACAATCCCATAGGGTGTGTTTGTGTGTGTGTGTGTGTGTGTGTGTGCGTGTGCGCCTGCACTCTTGTTTGTGTGTGTGTGATAATGCATTATATAAGAGTGACATCAGGCAGTTGTGGTATTGTCCCCATCAAACAGACAAGGGTGTTCTTCATTCTCCAGACATTATGGGATCTTGTACCCATTCTTCCAGGAACTAACATGGTATCTATTATGTTGTTCACCAGTTATACCATGAAGCACTTTAACTAACTGCTGCTTGAGAAGTTATAATAATTGCCTTGCAATGCCCAGTATATTTTCAAGGAGCTTATTTATTTGTGCTCTATGCAGACTTTCAGGATATACTAAAAATACTTGAGTTAAATAATTATGAGTGTGACAATATTAGTGGGCATTTAAAGAATACCAAAGAATAAAACTTAGACAATTTTGATATTGTTTGAAAATTAGTACAAGTCTCAAAAGCATCCAGTTAATATTATAACTATATTTTATAAAAACATAAAGCAAGTTTTCCCTTTCTATTCACATAAAGCAGATGGTAGTAAGTGCTTTGGGGTTGTGAGATTGGAGAATGAGATGATGTTTAATTGAAATACCGTGGAATTGGTGTTGAGGATGGAGTGTGTTGACTGACTAGGTACAAGGACGATGGAATGAAAAGGCCCAAGACTGATGTCCTTTGAGGGATAAGGTACAAAGAAAGGGGAGAAAAAAGAAGTGTGTGTGGAGTATTCAAGAGAGAGGGTGCAAAATACAGTGGAGACCATAAAGAAAACTAACCCCTACTTTTCTAAGCTTTGCATGGGGTGTTTTCCTTGCAACTCCCATTAAAGTCAATGGGAATCATGCAGCTAAAACCCTGTGTAACTCTTTGACAATTTACTTCCTAGTGTCAAGAAAAGAGTACTACCTACTAAGGGCAATTTACTCATTTTAGTTTGTGCCTCCCATACAAAGATGAATTTGATAGCACATAGCAGGAGGAAAAGAGAGACTGCATTTAAGATTTTGTTATTGTAAAAGAAGTCATCATTGAAAAATGTCGCCTAAACTCTTACCTTGTTTAGCAACAACAATAAACAGAGAAAAAGCAATCCAGCAAAAGAATATGAAAAGAAGTATGGACTTGATTACAGGAAAAATGATGATTGCTAGTATAAGCATCCCCCCCCCCCATTTTAAATTCTCAAGCTCTGAACACAATCACAGGATAATAAGAATACAGGAAGATTCTTAAGATAGCAAATTGAAGCTGCTGATTGCTTGCTTTTCCCATACAACTCAAGTTGTATATATGTAAATACAGCAATGGTATTCTTACAAAATCTTTAATAATACAAATACAGAAGAAGGGCTACCAAAATTTTCTAGTTTTGGGTAGAAAAGTAAGTAAAATGATAAATGTCTTTTCTACTGTAAGCAATAATTGAATAAATGCACCATACCCTCTTTATAATTTTTGAAACTATGGAGTGTACATATTAAGAAGTGCATGCTATTTGCCACTCTTTCATGAACTTTGAGGTCAGAAAATTAACACTGGCTTTCAAAGTGTTTATTTTTATTACTACCCTCTACAATTCTTTACTTTCAAATGAAAAGTTTTTATTTCAGTGCTGCACCACTTTACTGATATAATTCCTATAACCAAATAATAAGCTTATGTGAACTGAAGAGAGGATTCCTGTATTTTCTGATTCTGTTCTCTGTTATTTGATTTGTAACTTGTCCTTCAGAGGGCGAAGAAGTAAGATCCTATGTGATTCTGCTTTTTATTGTGTGGATGGAGCACAGACAAGAGACAGACAACTGCCTATGCTAATTGATTACTTAGCAGTTCTATTTCTCAGTTAAGGTTAAATGAGTGTTTCTTGCCATGGACTTAGCTGTACTTCAATGTAGGTAAGCATACTGTTGCGGCATCCTTGGGACCACTGCAGTTTGATTGCATCAATTAACAAATCCTGAACTTTACCACCAGAAAAAGACTGTTGCACATTTATGAATGTCTGGTTTTGGGAAATTAAAGTAATTATGTCACCAAATCTACCATTGATTTTAAGATAGACATCTCAATAATTTTGCAAAAGTAAAAACCTTTCCGAAAGTGCACTGATATTTTTATGGTGGAGATAATATGTAAGCATGAATCCAGTGATTTGATATGTGAGAACATTTAAGAAAAGAGATATTGTATCTGAAAAGAATTTAGAAGTGTTTCTGGACTAAGTCCCCTACTATAAATTACATGTTGGAAGGTTTTGACTGTGTGAGAACTCCAGAAATCTGATTTTCCTAGAGAGAGGATTGAGGATTCATAGAATAATGAAAAGAATATAAAACTAATAAAAAAAATCATAGAAAGAGATAAATTTAAAATATGAAAATTCTATAAGTTTTAGCTTAAAAACTCACAACAGGTTCATGTTCCTTCTTATATCCCAGACTGTTCGTTAGTGCGTAGATCACAGATCCTTAAGCAAATACATGTTGAAAGATTTCCGTTCACAAATTAAACTGAATTGAACTTAGCACACAAAGCTCTTTAGTTAGCAGTTACGTTTTTCAATTTTTTTTCTTCTAATTGAACATGGATATGGAAAACAGTATTTTTATACTAGTAAGAATAAATTAGTATCAGTATTTAAAGCAAAAAAAGAAAAAAGGAATCAGGAAAAGGGGAAAAGATGGAGTCAGATCTTGCAGTGGCAATGTTCTCAATGTTACAAAATTTTTTTCCTCCATATTTCAGTGTCATCATTTTGTTTTAAATATGAACCTGCATAATCATCAACATATTTCATGGAACTGAAGATTTACATGGTCATATATTCTAGATCTCTTATTTTAAGAATTATATTTTATAATCCCAAAGAATTAGATACTTTAATAGAACTTAAAAATTTAATCATTTTACATCTGACTTTTTCTTTCTTATGGCTAGGAATTTCTTATAAATCAATGCTTTCTAACACTGAGATTTAAGGCATTTTTCAATATTCATTTTTCCCCCATATCTCCTTCCACATGGTTAAGAAATTATTACGACTTTGGCATGACATCTCTGCAGTCATTTTGCAGTATATACACTTGGGGAAAGCTATACAGAAATACTATATATTGCCTTCCAGTATCTCAAAACCACATGTTTAGTTTCAGAACAAGGGTTTTACACACACACAGACTGCATTATCTCTTAGGTTAATGAGAAACATTTTGCATATATTTACTCTGCAACATTTTACCAGCCCCAGGGATGATGTTTCGTGAACTGATTTTATCACCTGTACAGGAGAATTATACAAATGTTCTCACTAAGAAGGTCTAAGTCAGAAACTAAACAAAAATGTGTATAGTCAAATTAGAGACTAATTATATTCATGAGGATGAGGGTGAGTTTGTATACATGAATTTCTTCCCAGTGGCCACATTTGTCTTTTACCTACATTTATCTACATTTCTTCAAACATGACACTTGAGTAGTCTTCTGCAACTCAAATATGTTTTGACAGCTAAAGCATGGAAAGAGTTAATTGTTGGGTAAGGGTATAGTACTTTAAAGATATTGATTCTCCATCTGCAAAGATCTTTAGGGTTTTCTGTATGGCAACTTTCTGATGTTCCACTTCAAAGATTTAAAGTCAGAACTCTTCTTTGCTACATTAAAAAAACAGGAAGTCACTGGACAATAGGCTGACTGGTCTGGAACTAAAGGTTACTCAACAGTTACATGCTTGCCTGGGACCAAAGCAAGGAAAGGAAATCCTTCATACAGGGCTAAGCTCTCTCTTCTCTTTGGCATGGGTACACAACTTCTTTAACACTAAGAAGAGTCAATTATGGGAACTGGAAGAGGAGTGGGCCTTGTAAGACAGAATGTGGTCTTGAAATTTTTCAAAGATATCCAAAAACGGGGCGGGGGGGGGGGCCCAAAATACCACAATTATTTCAAATACTAAGAAGGTTAAGGCTTGAAAATGGTGGAGCAGGGTGAGAAACGTTCTTTTTTTACGGATGGAAAATGTGTAAACCAAGGCAATGACTCAGGTGAAACACAATATAATTTTTCACAATTATTTAAGGATGAAAGGCAAATAATTGGTAGTTTTTTTCCATAGTCTTCTGAATGGTACTATAGGGCAGTGGAAAAATGAAGATGTTTCTCTGGTGTTTCAAATAACATGCTATATGCATTTGAGAATGCTATTTAATAAGGGCTTTGTATTTTTTCATTAGTAAAGAAAAAAATGGGTCTATTTGATTATATCCAAGGCCCACAGGGATGTTAATATCATGATTTTATTACAACTACAGTTGTCATAAGTGCCTAGATAGACACAAGGCAAACAAGATCCTAGCACTAGTAACCTCAGAAGTAATATAAGATTATTTCCAATACCAAATTTTTTTCATTTTTAAGCTCTTATTCTCCAAAAGAATGTTGTATTTACTATAATAATTTTACTCATTTACTCATTTGTTCACTCAGAGATAACTGAGATAAAGTACTAGACCTTCAAAATACTGATTGTCTGGTGAATGAAGAAATAAGCCACAAGTAAGGGTGAGGATAAGTATACGCCAACATGTTTATGGGATATTGGAAAAATTACTACTAACTTTGCCTCAGAGAGACAAGAAAGCTCCATACAGGAGGTGATCATTAAACCAGATTGGTGATAAAGATGGGACCATTTTAACTTCTTGCCAATAGACTAAAGATTGCTGCAATATGGCTCAGAGTTAATTTGTAGTTTTTAAGAAGACCTTGCCTTTAAAATATTTCTTCTTTCTTTTCTGGCTTCAAAAATATATATTATTGTGAAGTTCTCTTTCTGCCAATTGGTTTTGCTAATGGGTTTTCTTTCTTATCTTTTTTACATTACATAGGGAGCAAAGAGGCTAACAGGAAATACTAAATACAAATGGGTAGCTAATATCATGACTATTCTCCACTCATTTAAAACCTCTATTTTATTTGTTTGTATGAAAAAGTAAAGTAAAAATAAGTCAAAGTGATATGAGAATTTTAGGAGATAAGAGGTTACATACAGGCATACTAATAAACCCAAGCCGAGAAACCTATACTCAAATTATTTTAAATGTGTGAGAGAATTCTAGAACTTTTCAAGAATAGCCAAGTACATAAGCATTTTTTCTTGATATACAATGTGTTAGAATTAATCTCTGAAAAATTTGCAGATAACAGGATGACTTGTTATACAGAAAATATCTAAAACAAAACAAAAATCGAATGATCTAGGTTAGTGGTTCTCAAAGTATAAGGTTGTTAAGAATTCCCTGAACGACCTGCTAAAATGTAGTAGAACTGCATAGGGTGAATGAATTCTCATATTTTTACAAACTCACAGATACTGCTGATATAGCTAGTTGAGGATCATACTTTGAAAGTCACTGATCTAGACCAGTGCTTCCTGAACTTCATCTGTATGTGAGTCACTTGCTTGCATCTTGCTAAGTTGATAATGATTTGGTTTGCCCTGGGGTGGATGGAAAGATTTGCTTTTGAACAAGTTCAAGGATGAGGTTTATGTAGCTGGTCTATAGCCCACATTGGAAGAAGCAAAGATTTAGATGATTTTCTCTTTATAAAGCCAAGGCATATGACAGGGCTTATTGGTTTCAAAAAATAGTAATGGATAGAATTGGAGAATATCATGCTAAGTGAAATAAGCCAATCCCTCAAAATCAAAGGATGAATGTTTTCCCTAATAAGTGGATAATGATAAATAATGGGGGAGTGGGGGTGAGAGAAGAATGGAGGAACTTTAGATTATGTAGAGGGAAATGAGAGGGAGGGGGTATGAAAAATGGTGGAATGAGACAGACATCATTGCCCTATGTACATGTATGATTACACAAATGGTATAAATCTACACCGTACACAATCATAGAAGTGAAATGATGTACCCTATATGTGTACAATGAATCAAAATGCAGTCTTTAAAAATAAAAAAAAAAATTTAAAAATTTAAAAAAATAGTTAGATACAACATTGGTGTCAAATTCATTTCCCGACCAAATAAGTGTGTATTTTAACAATGAGAGCTAATGAAGAATTAATGCTTCCTGTGTATATATAGTGTAAGTAAAAATTACTACCCCATTTAAGGAAGCATTTGTTGAGCTCCTGTTCCCTGTATGAAATAACTAGTTACTGTAAGAAAATTGGATGGACAGTGAGTTTTCTTCTTTCAATAATCTTCTAAAGTTCTAAAATTCCAACTATTCTGGAACTTTAGACAAATACTATCCAGATTTGGTCATGTATTAAATTCATTATACTTCCCCAATTGTGAAAATTATGTATAAATACAGAAGGCAAGATAGGATGATTTAGTATCTCAACTAAAAAAGAAAAACATAAAATGATCTTAGAAATAAATCTACTTAAAGAGTCTCATCCGTTAAATTTTTTATTTAGTGAAACGTGTTCTATTTATATAAAGCAAAAGGTTAAACTAAATCTGGTGAAATGAGCTGGAAAATATTCTTAATTTTGATCAGCTAACAGTCCCTGGTGGATTATGTGTGTGGGTGAGAATGAGCCTTACTTATATGTGTTGTCTATCTTCAACCCACATTTCCTCAGTTATTGATAATTCTCCACCCCTTCTCTACTGTGTAAACCTTTTTTTAAAAAAACAGAGAAGTGAAATTGCAATGATGATTATACATTAAAGGATTTGAAATAGAAGTTCCTAAGAGAATATTCAAATAAAAAGTACAAGAAATACGATCTGTAGCATATACTTTGGCCAACTTTGAATAATTTTAAGTACTCTTAGGATGCATGCATTTCTGTTATAAGATCTCCCATTAAATAAAGTTTAAAATTATATACTATTTAAATTCAGTAATTCAATCCCCAGTACTTCCTCTTTCCCTCCTCTATTCCTCCCCCCTCTTCTTCCTCTACTCTGTCTTCTATTATGTATGCCTATAATGTACTCATTAAAACAAACAAACAAACCATTCAGCAACTCAAAATGGCTTTCCCATAGTTGATAGTAAGTTTCAGTTTTCAGTTTATTCTTTTGGTAGTCTGGATCAAATATGGATAACCAATCATGGTAAGAAAAATACTCAAACCTCAGCCAAACAAATGTAAGAAATAGTTAAAATTTTTAATGTGATTTTAATATTTCTTTTTGCCTGGTGTTTGTGGCATTTTAGATTATCATTTCTAAGGATAAATGATTATCTTTACAATAATAATCAATTCAGTTTTTTTTTTTTTTTCATTTCTGCTTCTTCTTCCTACTCCCCAAAGGAATTAATTTATAAAACATTTATCCTTTCTGGACTATTCTAAGAAAAAAAATTTGCAGGTCATTTGGCTTCCTGAAAATATCATACTTGTATCTTTATTAATATCTATCTAAAAGAAGTTACAAACAATATTTCATAAGTAGATATTTGAACTAGAAGAGCCATGATTCTGAACTTGTTGGGAAAAAAATAGCTCTTCTAAAAGAAATGGGTCTTCTTTACAGAAAATGCTTATGAAGTACAGACAAAGAAATTACGTATGCAAAGTAGTGCATATTCCCATAGTCTATTGGAAGGAAGATAAGCAACTCTGGTCTTCACAATGGAAGTAGAGTTAACCAAAATGCCATTTTTTTCGCCCTTCTGTCTTATATAGACATTGAAACCAGATGGATCAATAGACTGTTTTTCTAAATACATCATTTTGTTTTTATTGTGTAAACCTTTCCTTATAAATAAGCCTTTATACTGATTTGTAACATAGAAGCAAGTGGACATCTGGCTTCTGTGAAAAATATGATTCACTCATTTGCATTTTTAAATTCCATTCATTCCATTTTTAAATTGTTCACTTGTCCTCTTTGCTCTTTCTAAAAGCAACTCTTCTCAACTCTCTTTAATTCCAAATACTCACAGAGTTTTTGTTTTTTATAACTTGGAACATTATTCAATTAAAACTTTAAAATGAAAATCAATATTCAAGGCCCACAGTGTAAGGAAAACTACAATATATAAGTGAGGCAGAAGTTAATTTAGGACTAAAAAGAATGTGAGTGACAAAAATCAATTTACTCTTAATACTTTATACTGGTCTTCAATAATTTGAAATATTTTTCAAAAGTCATTTTTCAAACTTCAGAAGCCTAATGAATAATTCATTTCTTCTTCATAGTGGTTATGAGATTTCTCCAAAAAGTATTTTAAGTGTATAAAGGTATTTCTGTCATTAGTGATATGCTTTTAAAATTTGTGGGGATGAAGACCTGTCATGCTATTTTGCTGTTCATATATATTATCTGCAGTAATAGATTTTGTGAGCAATAATTGAAGGTCTAAAAAGGGGAAACCTGAAAGAATTAGTCATTAATTCTCAGGCCTCATTCTTCTTCATGTGTGGTGAATCTGGAATTTATAATGATTTTTATAATGATTTCTACAACATCAAACTCTCATAATTATCAAGAGCAGAAAAACTTGGAAGTTTCATTCAAATTTTAGTTAAGGTTTCTCACAGAACATTTTATTCTCCATCTTAAAATAATAGACTTATGTAGAATTGTAGAACATTTAAATAGCTAAGCAGTCAAATTTAATCTCTGAATATTTTTCTATATCCAACCAGCTACATCCTGGAAAAGCACAAGTATGTGTGTGGGTGTGTGTGTGTGTGTGTGTGTGTGTGTGTGTGTGTGTATGTGTATGTGTGTGTGTGCAAATAAAAATATTTCCTCCAACTGGTAAAGCTAAAACCAGGTAATAGAAATGAGGGTAACAATGGAAGGCAAAAATGAGAGTCTGAGAGAAGCTGGTTCACTATGATCTCTAGGTTTGAACTAAAGTTTGAAAACATACCACAAGAAACACTTTTCTAAAAATGAGTTTCATGAGTTTTAAGGAGACTTAATTGGGGAACAGGTAGCATGTCCAAGAAGGAAGCACAGATGCATCTATTTCCTTCAAAGACATAGAGCCAGGACACAGTGAACCAGGTAGTTGGAGTTCTCAGACTCTGAGCTTGTGTGATCTCATTTGTAACTCCTATCTTATAATTGATGTTATTTGCTAATATCTTACTATTTAGGAAATGCCTAGAATAACATACTGGATTGGAATTAGAAGTGAATTTGATTAAATTTCTCAAATGGGATTTCACAAAAGCCATCACACTAAAGTAACAGTTCAATTCTGGCTTTGGTATCTATAATTGGGGGTGGGGGGAGAATTGAGTTAATGGTGTGGTCCAAAAAGCTGTGAGAAAATGAAAGCCCTCATCTTGAGATCAAAGAAGTATAAACCTTTTTGAAAAAAATGGAGGATTTTAAAGGTAGAATTATAGATATACATCATGCCTGGACAGAAGTACACACTAGAGAAGTGAATTCTTAGGGTCACCTATAGCATATGAGACTAACATGATCTGTTTGAGGTAAGCAAATCAGTTCCACTGATTATTTTAAAAATGTCTCAACTCTTTTGTTTCAAGGAGGATCAAATTGTTACCATCAGGACACCAAGTAGATCTTTTGACTAATAGTTTTGTATACATGGATGTCACACACTTTAATATCTTGAAGAACAAGAAGCAGTCTACCTCTTGTTCCCAGTGATAGAGCTGTAAGAATTCTGCATTAAGGGAAAGAACACAGCCTCTCTCTTTCTGAAGGAAATTTAACTGCCCTGCTGGTGAAAGAGTAAAGGTATGAATGCCAATTAGCATGTCATTCAGGCTCTCTATCTGATGTAATCAGAAGAATTGAAGAAGCCTTAAAAAAAAAAAAAAAAAGCAGTTTTGGAGAGAAATGTGGACAGCCATTCACAGCTTTTTTGTATCTGGAACAAATATTCATAGAATTCTCCAACAGAGGAGATGCTAAAAACTGGTCCCTCAGGCTGACTAGAGGAGTCTGTGTTTGGTAGATTAGGGCAAAGCAGAAATTCTGCCTGAGTTGATAAGGTCACAAAATAAGTGCCCAATCAGTCAATCAATCACACTCAGTAAAAATCCAAATGGATTTTGGTAGTAGTTTTTGGTTCATTCTGTCTTTCTTGTGAAATGTATAATGTCTTCCTCTACACAGGTGGCAAGGACACAAGAAGACAATTACTTCTCAATATCATATTTTTGAGGTTTTAAAGAAAAATGTACAAGTATATAAAAATCTAAGACATAATAGTCCATTGTAAAGCCTAATGGATTTCATTTGAAGTTATTATTATAAACTGAAATCCTTAACTTTTCTTTACCATATGGAAAATGAAAGACTAAAGTCTCCAAGGAATCAGTAAAGAACCCAAAACTATGAAACAATTTCTTGACTGGTATAGCAATTCAGTGAAGATGAAGAAAAGATGAAGCTAAAACTACTCCTCTAAACCACTTCTTTATTTGCCATATAATTTATTTATGTTAATTAAAATTTTCCCTGAAATAAAAACACATTCCAAAATGCACAAATGAGAACATACATAATGTTGAATATTTTGACAAAGTGAACATATCTGTGTACTCTAATGATATCAAGAATAGCACATTATTAGCATATCAGAAATTCCCATTTATCCATTCTGTCATTGATTTTTCATTGCTGTAGAATATTTCATCATATGAATGTATCAAAATTTATTTATCCCTACTTTGGAAGGATCAATATTTCTATTTGCTATTACTGATATTTTAAAATGTGTTTTGGACAAATAAATACATATTTCTGTTTAATATATAGAGAAATGGAAGTGAGAGGCAATAAATCATACCTATGTTCATCCTGGGTAGATTTTACCAATTTTCAGAAGTAGTTGTACAGTTTAATGCTTGCATAAGTGATGTCTGATGTTGCTTTAGATCCTCACTAGGATTTGCTCTTGTCACTCTTTGAGTAATTTTGGTTTCTACATGGCAAACCTCATTTCAATATTAATTTGCCCTCCTATGGCAGCTAATGAAGTTTGGCCACATTTCTGGTTTATCAGCCACTGGACATGTCAGCTCTTGTGAAGTGTCTGATCAGAATCTGCGGCTTATTTTCTTTTGGGTTGTCCTTTTCGGTTGTGTAATACTTGGAATATGCAGGATATGTCTTTTTGTGATATATTTCTTGTGACTATTTTTTTCTTGTCTATGTCTTGCCTCTTCCCATTCTTAATAGTGTTTTTGGATAAACATAAAGTTTCATTTTAATCTAGACTTCATGTTTATTGCATTTTATTTTCTCCTAAAGATGTCTTTACTTATCACAAAGCCATGACAAATATTCCTATCATTGTGAAATCATGTTTTTACATCTACAAAGCACCTGAATTTATTTTTTTGTTCATTATAAAATGGAGGTCCATTATAATTTTATCTTTATCTGTAACCAGTTGGCTCAGCACTCTTGAGAAGGCAATTCTCCTACTATTATATTGCAGTGTCATTTTGTCATAAAACATGTGACTATATTTGTGCAGATTTGTCTTTAACTCTTCTTTGATCTTCTTTATATAACACACTATCTTAATTACTATATATTGAGTCTTGATTTCTGGTAATGTAAATCTTTTGATTTTATTCTTTTGCAAAATGATCTTGGTTATTCTTATTCCTTTGCATTTACATATGGATTTTAAAATTATCTTGCTGATTTCCATATTTAAAAATATCTGCTAGAATTTTGATTGAATCTATATATTGTTTGGGGAAAATGCTATCTTTTCAACATTATATTCTGTTTATAAACATGGTAAATCCTTTCACTTCCAGTTTTTATAGTCTTTAATTTCTCTCAATAATGTTTTTTAGTTTTGCACATAAATGTCTTTCACATATTTGTATTTCTTCCCTTTGTATTTGGTGCTTTTTAAAATGCTATTGCAAATTGTATTTATAGTCTTAAAATTTATTTTCTAATTGTGTCTTATGGTATATAGGGATACAGTTGATTTTTTGTATTGACCATTTATCTAGCTCCCTTGCTAAAATTCATTTATAAACCATAAATATTTTACTGTAGACATCATTGAATTTTGTGTACAGTTCCATCAGCTACAAATTATGTCATTTGTGTCATATGTTTTGACTTAAAAATTGGTTTCTAATCTAATAGCAATGAGGTCATAATTTTAAATCTCTTAAATTCGTTGCATACTGCTGACTGTGGTGGTACTGGTCTCTAATCCCAGTGACTCCAGAGGATAGGCAGGAGGACTCCAATTCAAGGCCAGTATCAACAAGTTAGGAAGATCCTGTCTTAAAATAAAAAAATAAAAAGGACTGGGATTTTACTTAGTAGTAAAATGCCCCTAGATCAGTCCCTACTATATTAAATAAATATATATACTTATATATATATATTACATATATATATACTATATATATATATATATACACACACACACACACACATATATATATTGTTGAACACATACCATGTTGATTTAAACACAGTCTATTTTGGTACATGTCTATGTACACTTGAAATAATGCAAATTCTGTCACTTTTGAAGCAGTGTTCTAAATAAATCAGGTCGTGAATATTAATTTCCTTGCTAAAACTTTCTATATGTTTACTTATATTTTGTCTACTTGTATTATTACTAAGAGAAGTATGTTAAAATCTTTCACTATGATCTGTGCATTTCCCTTCCCTTTTTGTCAATTTTCCTTTGCTTCATATATATTGAAGCAATGTTACTACATGGATATTAATTTAAAGTTGGTACATTTTCCGGATGCATTAGACCTTCTATCATTAGAAAATATTCTCTTTATCTCTAATAGAAGTACTTGTATGAATACTTTCTTTTATGCTACTATAGCTACATCAGTTTTGTTTTGACTAGTATTGGCAAGATACATGTTTTTCTATTGTATATTTTCAGCTTCTCTGTAATCTGAAATGGCATGTGTACGTTAATGACCTATGATTGGGTTGAACTTTTTTTTTAATCATCTCACATCTTTGTTTTACAATGGTTTACTTTAGTCCATCTACATGTAATATGATTGCTGATACATTTGAGTTTATATTGACTCTCTACTATTTATTTTCTATTTATTCCAACTGTTAAACATTGCTAAATTTTCTTTCTTTTCTTATTTTGCACTTGTAAGATGTTTTCATTAACCCATCTCTTCTGCCCCTGGATAGTCTGATAATTATACTTCACTATATTTTTTATTAATTATCCTAAAGATTATGATTCACTTCTTTATCTTACCATTGTCTACTTTAAATTCAAACATTTATTACTTAGAAAATGCAAGATGCACAGAATACTTTATCTTAAATTACCCATTGATTCCTTTTTGTGTTATTGTTGTAATATGTATTTTAATCTAAATATATACATAGAACAAAATACATTCTTTCTCTTTGTGGATTTGATACTTTTGGGTGGACATACATTTACTTTTGTTATTTCTCTTTACTCTGAGGTTTTTTCTATTTGCTTCTGGGTTAACTTTTACTGTCCTCAAATAAATCTTTTCCTATTTCATAAAAGTGGTCTACTGCTAATAACTAATCTTAGTTTATTTTATTTTTATCATTTTGGAAGTATATTTGATCTGGGTATAAAATTCTAATTTAGTAGGGTTTGTTGTTTGTTTGTTATCTTCTTTCCTTTCGTCACTTTAAAGATGTTGAATCACCTTCTGGTTTTCATTGTTTCTTTTACTTCTTTGAAAGTAATGACTTTTTCACCTTCTGAGCAGTGTTAAAATTTTTCTATTTTTTTTATACTTTTAGTTGATATTATACTGTAGAATCTCTTGTGATTTTCTTTGTATCATTTTCTTCATATTTATCCAGCTTTAGGTTCATAGGATATCCTGGATTGTCTTTTCAGTTTTCTTCAGCACTAATAAATTTCTGCTAATAATTTCTGTAATATTGCACTTGTTATAACTTCCCTATACTTTCTTTTCTGAACTCAAATAGCATAAATGTTAGACAATTTATTTGTGCTATAGCTTACACGTATCTCATGTTTTTATCTGAAATTTCCAAGTATCTTATTTTCCGTGCCTTGTTATCGACATTTAAACTGATCACTCTTTCAGCTTTGTAATCCCTTCTTTCATTCTTTCCAAACTACTTTTAAGCTTGTGTTTTGAAATCTGTGATGATTATACTACAATTTTAGATGTATGATTTGTTTTTGATTATTTTTATAGGCTTCAGTTGTGTGGCAAAATTATCAGACTTGCTTAATTTATTACATATTGATTAATGTATGTTAAATTCCCATGTCTGATAATGTTAATATTTGTGCCATTTGGACTTGCTTTTATTGTCTGCCTATTACTTTGATATTCTTTCTTCAATAAGACTAATATTTTTATTGAATTCTAGACATCACGTTTGACTGTAAGAACCGGTACCTCATTCCAGAGAAAATTCATGTGATCTGCTGACAATCATCAAAAGGAAAGAACATCTTAGTGTAATGAAATACTGAGCTGATTAGAAGCTGGTGTTACATCTTTATAAAATTTACCTTTCCAGGTTTCCCAACTGAGATTTTTCCCTAGGACCATGAGAACACCAACATTCTGTCCTGCCTTATATCTTCTTTCTGCTTAATTTCTTAACTTACTGCTCAATACAGATTTCTTGGTAACTTCCTTACAGAGAAGAGTGGTACTACTCCTTTTTTTTTTCTTTTCTCCTTTCTTTGGATTCTAAACCTGTCAAATTTCTCCCTCTTTTGGTAGCACAAATCTCAATTTTCACCTTCTGAATCCCTTGGGATTTCCTAAAACTTATCTGTCCCTTAGCAGCTGGCCTCCATTTGTCTTCTTATCCTGTTGCCCTTAATCAAGAATTGGCATTTGCAAGAGGGAAGAAGAAAGCATTTAATATTAGATTTGCCTTGGTAAGCTCCTTTTTCTCCATGAGCTTCCCTTCAAGTTCTGATTGTTTCAGTTGCATTTCAATGCCTTCCTACTGACATCGTTGAGTTTATCCGGTTTTTGCCAATTGTTCTCCATTATATTTAGAAGTGGTAATAGCTTCCTGTGTTAATTTGCAGAGAGTAATAATTAAATTAGACAATATTTAGTGATATTTCACACGTTAATGGTTTGTTTTTAAACAAATAGCTCAAGCTGAAATGGGAGGATGGCAAGTTCAAGGCCAATATCAGCAACTTAGCAAGGCTCTAAGCAACTGAGATCGTGTCTCAAAATGAAAAATAAAAAAGGGCTGGGGATGTGGCTCAATGGTAAATTGACTATGGTTAAATCCCCAGTACAAAATAAATAAATAAATAAATCGCTCAAAACTCTATGTTTCCTTGTATCACATGGAATTCCAACATATAACCTTCAGAATATCCTCTCTTGAGCATACATACTGTGAAATTGAATTCAGGTATCTTGCTATTATCATTTAAATTATATATAATATAGTTATATTTTAATATACTATTAAGTCATAACTTTAGTATGTGGCATTTTAGTTATAATGATAACAAAATAGAAAGAAAAAATCCCTCAGGATATAATAATAGACTTTGTTCTCAGGGCAAAAGCTTGTATGAGTGTCTTAAAATAGAATATTCATAATTAAATTATCTTGGATGAATTAAGGAAATCTATTCAGCAATATAATATGTTGAACAACATAACATTGTTAGAATGAGTATTTTGAATCAGTTTCTAACTACGGGTTAAGAAATGACATAAATAGTGTACATACTATATATAAAATATTTCACAAGTGAGGTCAGCCATATAATTTCTTACTCAAGACAGATATTAAGAAGATACTGTGTTAGATGAAGTATTTTTGAATTTTTATATTCAGAACCTAGTTTCTTTTGACATTACATAATCACTGTTTGCACTAAAAATGCATTTAAGATATTTTATCAAAGTTATGTTTGGCCTATCCTCTATGTTTTAGTACCTTCATTCTCAGCAAGGTTTAATTCCATGTTTTCTCCTCATTCCCATTCTCCCATGTAATCTTGCCTGAACTATATTCCATTTTGTTTGACCCACATTGTGAAATAACTGATCTGATAAACTGATATAAGATGCATGTTTCAAGATAAATGCTTTAAACAAACCTCAATCAAAATATTGCATTAAAACAGGTATCAAAAAATAATCTAATGGTATTATGGTATATATACATTTTTACAGGAAACATTACTTTTTTCATTAACATTTACATGAATCTTTAAATTATACCTTTCACATTATAAATATATAGATTTGAATGAATTCTAAAGATATTTTTCCTCTTAAATCAGTTCCAACGTGGGGGATATGTTATAACAACTGTCACAGTAATTAAGATATTCTTGTACTTTGAAGGTTTTCTTTTACCCAAGGTAGCATCTGGCTTTCTTTATTTTGACAATTGCAATTTCCCAGTTTCAGGACATTTTAACATTTTCCTTCAAATTAAGGTCTTAGGAGTGTCTACCAGGTTTCATGGTTCACAAGCATAATACTATTGAATGGTTTTATTGGAAATTATAGGTTTTTATTTTAAAGTATAGGTTTTTAGGAGAGATGTTATTTGTAAACCTATTAAAGAAATGATCCAATTTCATTTGGATCTATAAATTATTTTATCACATTTATTCTACAATGATATATTTGTTTCAATGGCATTCAAAGATGCATTAGAAAACAAAGAGTACATATATTGTCATTTGTATCTAAGAACAATATTGAAGATGTTTTACATAATCCGGAATAAAATCATAAAAAGATAAATGAATTATTATATCATTATCCTCAAACTATACTGTTCTAATGATATCCTAAGAGTTATAGGCAGATTATTCCTTCTACATAAATTAACAACCACAGAGTGGTATCACTGTAGTTCTTCTTCTTTTACCTGTCATTAAACACCATAATACTTAATTATGGTCTCTAAATGGTATTAATAAAAAAAGTCATAACTTCAAAACATTGAAAATCCCTGGTCTAGCTGTTATAACACCATGCCCATAAGATATAGCTTTATGCCTCTTTTACACTGCACTTATGTTTAAATTTAATGCCAACATTTCATTGCTAAGAAACATGTTAAGTGAGGATAGAGACACCATATTTATTGAAGGGCACATCTACATTGGCAGGTGTTTTCTGACTTAAACATTTGTTTCAGATAATATTTTATTCAGGAGCATCTTATCAGCCAAAATGTTTTCTCTTTTTTTTTTCCAGTTTTGAAAATTCCAGTTTCCTCACTATATATTCTAAGCTGGAAATGTTTGAGAGGAAATATTCTTTTCCTTTGGTCCCAAATGCTTCAAAACTCTCATTTCCTTAGTGAAAATCTTCTGTCCAGGGCTAGTATTGACAGAGAATATTTCAGTTCTTTAGGCATTGAACTTTGTTTTCCAAATAGGCTTTTAGATTGGACTTCTCATTTGGAAACAACTGAAAGGGTATGTAAGTTTACAGGTCAAGGTTCTGGGATCTGAAAAACACAAACTAGAATGTGGCACTTTTAAGACAATTTTCACGTTACTTTCAGAAAGACAAATGATTGAGGTTCTCAAAGAAACTGCCTGCTGACAATGTCTGGAATTAACACACTTAATTCTAAATCTGTGCAATTTGACCTTAATTTTTTTTTTTTTTTTTTTTTTGTGAACAAAAGTTACACTTTACACTAATTTGCATTGCTGCTACTTTCATTTTAAATTGGAATTTTTTATCACCATCCATCTGTAAGATACCTCCTGTTACTAATTTCTGACGTGGATCCTCTCATTAATATGAGATTCACAATTGCATAGATTAAAAGTTATCTGATTGTATCTGGCTCATCCCATGTTGTATCATTCTGTTCCTATATTTGATAGATAGTGATTTAGCTATGACAATTTTAGTATATAAAGATACTGAGTCACATAGTAACCTTGGAAGAGTAAATTTTATTATATCTGATGACAGTTTTATTTTACAGGGTTTAACATTACTAGGCGGACTTTTATTTTAGCTATCTTAATAAAGTAAGAAACATAAACTTTGTATTTTTTCATTCTAAAAATAGCCAAGATTTATATGTAAATAGAACTGAATAAGAATTTAAATGGTTTTCTAATTAAATTTTATGCATGCCTGAGTAAAACAATTTCCTTTCTTCTGTTTTTATGATTAATTAGTTTGAAATCTCTTTAAGCAAAGGAAATTTCTGTTACTGATAACAACCTTTGTAAGCACAGGAAATCACATAAAAAACAACATTGAAGACTGAAGACCAAAGGGTGGAGCTACTGAGAATTAAGAATCCTTTAGATGTGTTTTCCACAGGAAATCTTAATGTTCTTAATTAGTTGTTTATATCAAGGACACCTTAACAAAACTTCTCAACAAAACACAGGATGGCAATGAACTTCAGGGGTCTGTAAGAACTGGATTTGAAGGCACCTACGGAGATATCAAAAATTCTCTTTATAATTCTTCACTTACTTTAGTAACTGAGTCAACCAATGCTAAAATTGAGGCTACTTGGAAACTCTTAGCAACTCTTTCTTCATTTGCTTAAGAATATGAGCACTTTAGGTGTTAAGTTCCTATCTTTAATACCAAAGATCATTGGCAGAAGGATTCAAGGGCTCTTGCTGCTCTCTGGTTTCTATAATTACAACAAACTCTATATGAGGTTGTGTATAGCTAGCAGTCTCTTCTTTGCCTGACCTGTTCTATTTTGACGTTTCTTCCTTGATCAACCAAACATGTTAACTCTGAGAAGAGACATACACATTGATTAGCATTTCCTAGACATGGTGCCTCTATTTTCTCTTTGGAGCAATAAGGGTGGCCCTCTCTACCTTCTAAAGTGATTGGGACAGTAAAATGGAAAGACATCATTATGAAAGTACTTAGCCCAGTACCTTGTCCCTAGAAACTATTAATAAATATTGGTTCATTTCTTATTTCTTCTCTTCCTCCTAAAAATCTTGCATGATAAGAATATTAGTACCCTTGGTAAGGAGAGCTTTGGGGGCCAGTATGTGTTTAGCAGTACTTAGCCATACTGCATAGGTGAACACCTGCTCTTTGTAGATTCTTCCTTATTGTCACAACACCTTAAACTCATCTGCTCTCAAGCATCTTCAAAATTTCTTGCTAACTTAACTGAAATTTAAATAATTACAAACCATAATGTTTTCCTAACAGCACACCAAATGCAGAGAACAGAGAAAAAAAAAAAAAAAAAGGAGCCTGAGAACCCTGATAACTACTGAAATGACCATGGAAAAGTGAAAAGAACTCTTTTAAAAATGGTGAGTGCTCTTTGCTGTTTCCTGATTTTGAGTGGAACATGCTAGTAGGGTATCGTAACCTATTATTACTCAGTTTTAGTATCAGAGTATTAAACTAGACCAGGTGCAAAGATTTCTCTAGGACATTGGTACTGTGAGATATTCTAAGAAAAATTAGTCAAGCTCCTTTCAAAACTGCTATGTGCTATGCTCTGCTCCCCACACACCCAATCATGTGGATCACACAATGACATTAACAGAGTCTCTTGGAATTCCTGGAAAGTGAAACTTACTTAAGATTATCTATTTTGGTGACCCCCCCCCCCCACAAATTATTACTTTTAAAAATTTATTCTGGAAGACACTATGGACAATTCCATTTTAAAACAATGCAAACTTCAAGAAAATGGCCATTTTTGAGTCTTAACTAGTCATTCTTCTTAGTATAAATCTATGTCACTGACTTCTCAGATTTTCTCTTGACTCTATTTCCCTAAAAAAGGTGCCCTTTTCCTGTCCTTTTTAACTTATTTAAAGTCACAGTGACATTAATTATTATTGGCATTTGGAAACAGTGTGGAGTGAAGGCAGCCTGTCATCGTAGAACACCTTTTTCTTTTTACCAAATCTTGAATTATGAGATGTGTGATTACTAAAAGGTTATTGCTATTTCTCACATTTAACAATGCTTTTTTTTCTCTTTGTGAATTAAATGTTTATTTTTTTCAGTCAACATTAATTAAATTAGTATAAATTTCTGATGAACTACTATTCCATGTCTTCCATTGTAATACCCTATGCAAGAATGCCTGTCATGCCTCTCCCTCTTTTGTGGCTAGATTTGCCAAACTTGGGACATCGAACAGAGGTATAGAAAGGTTAAGTGTTGTTGTCTTTGGTTCATAATATGGTAAAGAGTCCAAGGGAAATTTATGCTCTGGAACATAATTAGAGGCAGAATGATAGAAGGGATTCTTGATCTTTCTCTGCTACAAACATCACAGGCCCTTTACCCTCTCTGTGTCCCATTTCCTATTGTGACAAATGGCATATAACTAAATCCCAGAATTTCTCAGGTCCTTTTACATTCTAATCATCCAAAGAATTCTTCAGCTAGTTAATAATTCCTTTTCATCATAATAGAATCCTTAGAGCATAATTTTGATCACAGTTAAGCATAGTTAAGTCACGCAGAGTTAATTAGTAGGCATTTTATGTTTTGTACGTCAAGTATTTTTGTAGGATGAGCCCTGGGATAGGTGTCACAGATATTGCTGTGAGGATATGTGTGTGCCCAGGTTAGGAAGAAACAAATGAGGACTGGGTAAAAAAGGAAAAAACTGAGAACGTGAAGGGAGATTACTCTAGCTAACAGTAATATTTCTTTAGAGAGGAGACCACAATTTACATTGTGATTGAAAGAGGTTAAGTCAAGTGCTGAGCTGAGGAATGTGTGAAGTGTACCTAGTGATGAAAGGTGGGAGTTTGGTCTTGAATGTGTCTGGTGGGAATGGAGCAGTGACTGGGGCATGGTTTCAGTCTAAGTGACAGAAGGGCAGGTAAGTGTAGTTTTTACTATTTCTTCATTGTGAGGATTCAGAGTATTTATGTGCCAACTGATGGAAAATCAGACTTAGGTTCAATATTGAATTTCAGAGGGGTTATCAAAATAAATACTGCATCATTCCACCAGAAAGTCTTAGTAAACAAATAGAGTACTTTATTCCTTTTTAAAAATTAAAGGCTTGCTTGTTAAATATTAAACTTGACATTTTGATTAGCAGGACTGTCAAAATGTTCTGTCTTAGGGGTAATTAAGCATTATATAAGAGCATATCCCATTTTCCAGGGTAGCTTTTTGATCAATAATACAGAAATATTACATATAGGAAACATATATAATTTGTTGATACACAAGTCAGAAAATTACACTAATGGTTTTAATTTACATTCATCCCTAGCCTTCTATTTTACAGGCAGAAAATTTGTGCTTCCTTTAATTGCACAAGCAATTAGGCATTTACACTCTAAAAATTAAGAGAAAATGGCTAATTGTGTATGCAATATCTGTGCCCACATCTAACAGTGGCTACAAACAATCCTGCCACCAAAATTCAAGCCAGGGATAAAAAGCCGGCCCCGAGTCATTGCCCTTTTTGATGCTTGGAACATGCTTTGCTTATAACTTCAGTGGCTTTGAAAGTTCTGTTTTTGACAGACGTAAGCATTAGCCTGTAGTGCTCCTTACAGGCTGAAGTACAAATTATTATCATTTAAATAAGTGGAAATGGTGACAAATTCTGAACAATTTTATTATAAGATATATTATATTTGAAAATTTTCTCTGAAGTATTTTAGACCAATCATGTTGGAAATTTATGTTAATATGAGTGCCTGATTTCTTTAAAGTTACATTTCCTGCTCTTAAAGCCCACCCAGAATTTGTCTGTAGACTTTTTACACTGCCTCAAATGACACTCTAATATTTACAGACCCAAAGCACCACAGGAATTAACTAAATATGTCACATTCACAAAAATGGATGTAGAAATCAACAAAGGATGAGTTTGTGTCTTTCCACTTAAAATGTTTATTTTGTTTATATACCACTGAATTTATCTTGCACTTTGCTCACCATAGTATGTAAAATATGCTTTCTGTGTTTAATGTCTACCTTTCAAAGTAAGAGTCTGGAAGTAAACAGGGTCCATTTGCTAATGAATGTTTCCATTTGATGTCTCCAAATAAAAGAGAAAGATTTTTTAAGACCTTACCTTAACTTAAATGCCCTTTTAAAATTCAGAGATTTAAAAAAATCTCTAATAACAGCTGTTAAACACAAAAACCTATGAGATTAAATTTTGTCATAACTACATACTGAAAAAAAAATTTATCCTTTTGCAAGAGCTACTTAGAAGCCCAGAAGACTAGCCAAGCATAGCCAACAAACTCGTAATTCTACTTTACTGTCTGATATTCCAGCCATTATTTTTGTTGTTTTTCAAAAAATCTAACTACCCTTGCACTTATGTCATAAAAATTCTGCCTTTTTTCCCTTTTTTAATATTTGTATTCAAGACAAACAACAGGAGGTTGAAATCAGGCCATTTAAAAGAAACATCTGCTGACATTTATTCATATGCTACATGTTCCACTTTCATCATTGAATGTAATGATAAACACACATTCCAGTCAATAATGGCAATTCCCAGCCAAGCTTTACAAATGGTCTCTTTAACACCTAAATTGACAGCTCGGGAGATTTTGAGATAGAAGCTAAATATGGTACATTTGGACACTGTTTGCCTAAGTCTAGGATGTCTTGGAGACTTTAATAAGCAGACATACATTATCAAATAGAAGAAAGTCTTGACTGTGCAGGTATTGGAGCAGTGAAGTTTGACACTCGTTGAGCAGATTAAATGTAGAAAAAAACGAAAAATCTTTAAAAACAAATGGCTTCTTCTAAGAATATAGTAAAATAAAGATCTGGCCCACAGTATATGGAGAATAGTTTCATTTAAGAGTGAAAACTAATTGCAAATTGTTTAAATTATCGAATTTAACTCTGGCATGCTAAAAAGTTGAATATTTATTTTGATTCCCAAGTTAATTGAAATAAACCCTTTTCTGAGTTTAAATTATTGTTAGAACATTTTGATAAAATATTAAATGTGTTTAATTTATTGCTTGCAATGAGTAATTATGCTAGCTTTTAAAGTGTTAAAGATTTCTTTTAAGACTGTGCCATAAGTTTTGATGCATACTCCTGATTTTTCCTTAGAAAGGGGTGTCTCAGATAAGTCAACTAACAACACTCAAGATAGCCATTAAAGATCTCATGAAAGGTTGAAATTAACTTGAGTCTTCCCTGTGAGGACATATAAATATACGCTCCTCAGAGACATTAAGGATCCCGTTTTACGTGTACCTTTTATAGATATCTCTTTACATTTTAGTTCAGATTGATTAACCTTATAACCGAATCATACACTGTTCCAGCCAAGCAGAAAATCACAGCTTTGCTCAGCTCCGTCGTGTGTGAAGAGTTTTTCTTTTCAAAACTCTGCAGTTACTGTGGTTTAAAACAGGTCACTTGCTACTTGACTGAAAAGAATCTAGACATTTGACAAACTATCCCTGCAACATAATGAGAGGTTTGCAAAGTTACCTCATATAATGTCATCCAGAGAACAAGTCACACCAATCTGTAGTGCTCCGATTAATGGTATTTTTCTGTGAAATCATCTCAGTTGAGGAAACAGCTTGAAATTGTTTTTTTGTTTTTTTGATTTTGTTTCTCTGTGCAGGACAAATGGGGCTAAATTTGGAATGTCAGATTATGATGTTTTCATCAGTTTCCAAGGCATGTTGAGAGAAATAGCCAGACAAACCTTAACACCTTATTATCATTCTATGTGGGAAAATGAAAAATTCAGAATATGAATTTATGTGCTTTGTGGTGTACGCCACAGCAATATAAAGCATTTCTTGATTGTGGTGGGTGGAAGACAGGTCATGAGGACTTCCCAGGCAGAATGATAGAAGTCTAGATCGAAACCACAGTTTTCATTGTCAGCATTTAGATTAGTAGTGAGCATATTACAGAAAAACTTTAATAACAATGTTTTTTTAATAACATCTCCTCTCCCATGAATCTATTGAAACTAGTTCAGTGAGATCTTCCTCCAACCACCCACTTTCACATATCCAAGGCTTTTTTTGCAATAAAATTATGGTGGCTAAACCAATTTGTTAAAGCTTTTGGGCAGAATTTAGAGGAATCAGTTGATTTCTACTAATACTCTGTCCTAAAAGCTTTTCAAGCATGGATGTTTGGCAGGAGTGTAACCCAGACCTGCAGCAACTACCGTTGAGCAGAGTGTACTTAATGGCAAGAGGGAGAGAAAGTAGTATGCACTCTCTCCCAGGCCCCCAAAGCCAGAGCGGAGTGAAGATGGGACGCCAAATAAATCTGCCAGTGATTACGCTAAAGGAAATTATGATCTTGTTATAGAAACCATTAAAGGAAAACCAGAGTTGGTATGTAAATATTGTTGCATCATTATACCACTGAAAAAAACAACCTAGTGCAACATTAGTATGTTATGCAATTAACAAAATGAAAAATGAGCTGCTTGAATTTAAAGCTTTTAATGTTTTTCAAACAGATAATAAGCATTTTCAACACCAATGTAAAACATAATAGAAAAGGTCTCCCTCAAAGAGTGACACATTTCATCAATACTCACTATGCATTAAGGAGCTAATAGGCGTTTGTGTGACTCTATTATTTATTATTTTCTAACTCATCAAATAACAATCACATATAAACTAAAGCAAGATGAAGATAAAAGGCTTGCTAGAAGATCATCTGTGATGCTTTAAGAGATTATTGGCCTATATGTGCTTTTCTAATTTTGTTGACTTGGGTAGCCAACTTTCTTTAGGCCAAAGCCCATTATTAAGTGCTGTGTGAAATATTTTAAATCCAGAAGTATTTTAAAAATATTAATATAAATGTTCAGAACCATAGAATTGTAAAATATAATTAACAACTAATATAGTATTCAACATTCATATTGTTCCTAAACTTCCAGCAATTCATTTATATATCCAATTATCCCAGTAGAACCTAAAACATACTTCAGCAGAATTACTTCAATGGAAAATGAAAAAATAAAAACTATTTTAAAATATGCCATAACAGATTCTAATATACTATATACTGAGCAAGTAATATAATTTTAAACTATCTATTCATATTATTTTCTACTGAACAACAAAACCCCACAACTATTTACTGATTAGAAGTCAAAGAATTGCTCAATCAAAAACAATTTTATAAAAAATGAACTTACATTACCAAAATGAAGCTATTTACTTTGTAGATGATGATGACTTTTCAGTATCAAATTCAGAACAGTAAGGAAAAATTCATAGGGGGACAATGCAACTTTCATAAATTCTAAATGAATATAATTTACTGTAGGCACTAGAAAGTTAATATGTTCTCTAAAGATTTCTTTAATTTAGTTGTTGCTAATTTATTCACACTAATACAGAAAAAAATACTGCAAAATTTTTCATAACAAAAAAACTGTGCATATCTCTGTGTTTTAGCTGGCATGTGGTTCTACACAGATGGTTTGGGGCTTTCTTTGCTGCAAAACAGATGGGCTTGCACTGTCCCTTACCAATCAAAAGAGAACTTGAAAAATATAGGAATATCTTTACCTACATTGCGTCCTTTAATTCAAGAAATTAAAATGCTTAAAAGTATAAATAACTGCCTATGGAAAATAATTTCTGAAATGGATGTCATATGTTGAAATTATACAGTAACCCAGTTCATGTTTAATGCAAAAAAATATAAAAAGTTTGGCTTGTGCATGATACTGTTTGTAACATACAACTATTAACTTAAGAAATTTACAACTATGGAATGACTGCTATCATGTGTTCACCTTGCCTAAAAAACACTGCTGTTTTAAAACTTCAAGTGTAGTTAAGCATATTTCAATTCAAAGTGATCATTCTAGGCAGCATCATCCACTGAACCAAGTTAGCAAACACATATAAGTTTAGTATGCTCATAGCTGACATACTTTTGCAACCAAAATAAAAGCTAAAACAAAGCTCGGTTATCCTGAATGCTGTATTACTTTAATTATTCACAATAGAAATTGGTCTTTTGTATATTGAATCAGAATTGTGGCCTACCTTCAAAGGTTTTTGTTGGAATGTTTCGGAAGCATGCTACTGAGGACTATTAAAAGCACTCTCTTTGTTTTGTATATTTTAGTAAATTTTACAAAGTAATGCGGCAGCACACTCAGAGAATCACCATGTGAGAGACAGACATCGTGGGCTCAGGAGCTTGGAATAGTGTTGCTTATAGGAAGAACTCCTGCTGCTCTTATCTCCAATACACAAATAAGAATTGTCAACCTGTGATGCCGCAACCATTGTTTGATATTTTGTAAATAGATGTCCTAACAATGAGTAGCTTCTCTGAGCACAGCCAGAGCTTTGGTCAGCTTCTAAAGGCTGGTATTCCTCTACAATGTGGTCCATAAAGGCCAGTTGGGTTGTTTGGCCTGTCTTTATTTACCCAGAATAAGTGGTTATCAGAGCAGGATGCACCCTGTATTTTACTCATCTCCCAAACAAAGCATTTATATAAAATACAACCTTTCCAGGAAAGGAGTTATGAGTTTCTAGTGCTTGACCACAAAAAAGTCCAGTTAGCTATCACTATACATATGTAATCTAAATATACTCATGTTTATACAAACATAGATTTACATATATTCCCAACTACACATGTGTAACTGTGTATAACTATATTTATAACTCTATATTTATGGGATATATCTATACCCTATATATATATATATACATATATATGTATATATATAATATATGTGTATATTATATATATTATAGACAGATAGATAATCTTCATTTCTTGCAAGTATTTACCAAAGAATAGAGAAAGATTCATTTTCTACATATAAGCAGTGTATCTCAAATTGGTTTCTTTTTTTAATGTTTAGATTCTGGAAAGCAACTGAGTATTTTTTCTTTTGTCTGTAATGCAAAATAACAGCTTTGCTTGTATTTTTTCAATTACATGAAAACCAATGTCTCTCATAGATCTATGATGAAAGGTTTTGCCAGGCTAGTAAATGTAAATAAAACTGTAAAATAAATATATTTAAGAAAAGAAACTGCTCTCAAGCACTCCTAAATACTTTGGCAGCATCTACATAAACAAACAATCGATATGAAAATTGCAAATAATTTTTATCCATTTTTAAAACTAGTTTCTAAAGATGTCTTCTAGCCTAAACCTAGATCAAATTAATGTAGTTAAACAAAATAAGATCACACTCTAAAAAAGTCTCAGTTTTAGTTTTTTAATAATTCAGTCCTCTATTTTCTATATATTAGTACAGTTTGCTGCAGTAGTTTTCCAGTGCTGTATGAGTTATAAAGTTTGCTGGCTTTGCATTCAGTAAATAAACATTAGTTACACTATAGAATCAAGGAACATGATCAGAAAATTTAAGCTTTGCAGCATTTTTAAGAAAACCATCTGAATTGTTGGCAATATTCTGACTATTCAGGGAAAACAATACTGTACAAGGTAAGAAGCCCAAGCAATTAGGGTGAGCATTTTCTTAAAATAATTTTTAGTTGTTAACATACCTTCATTATTTATTTATTAATTTATGTGTGGCACTGAGAATTGAACCCAGTGCCTCACACATGCTAGGCAAGCACTCTACCACTGAGCCACAACCCCAGCCCTCGGCTGAGCATTTTATGGATTATTCTACATACTTGATAGAAGATATTGCTGTGTAATTGCTTGGCTTTAGAGAATTTAGATTGGGCCATCAGCAAAAACTGTCTTATATGTGGTTCTTCTGCATCCACCTACAAGAGTCTGAACATATGTAACACCCAGGAAATATTAGCGCCGATTTCTTGGAAAATTAGAATGCTTCAGAGCTTGTTTCTCAATTTTAAAAATATTCTGGTAATTGGTGTAGAATTGCAATGGGCAGAAGCTTGAGTTTTCTTATTTGCCTTTTGTCAATACTAGACTTTAAAATGATATTGTTTCTTGATACTCATTATACTGAGAAATGAAAATCAACAACTCCTGCTCATTTTCCTCATTTCATCTATTATTATCTGTGAAAAGGGTAGGACAAGGCAGAAAAGGTATTACTGTTATTTGTCCTTGTGGCAGATTATTGGTTTCATTGTTCGTTGTCCCTCCCTGTGATAAAATTATAGTATGCCTTATTGACTGCAGGTTTGGTCACAGGACTTTCTTATCCAATGGTCTGTGAGTCAAAGTGATTTACATACTTTATAAGCTAATGAACTCCTTGAGTAGAGGGAGTCTGAGGATACTGTATGCCTTTGTGCAGAAGATGGTCTAAAGAAGAAATGAAATGTGAATCTCATATTGACTGGAAAGTGAACAAGAAAAGATTAAGGGAGATCATGAATTTTTTCTGACTGAGAGATAGATGATCAAAGTTGCCTGAATTCTTTTTTTTTTTTCTTTATGATTTAAGAACAGTTTTATTTAGTGTTTTCTGAATCTTACATACTATTCCTCACAATCTTGAACTTACTATTTTAATTAATATTCATTTATTTATTTGAAAGTGTAAGTTTTCAATACAGATAATTTAGAAACTGTTATCAAGGTCCTCTCCCCCTGAACTTTGTTACAAAACCAAAACAAAACTCCAAAAAGTATTACCAAGGATAACTTTTGACATGCTGGGCATCTTTTGAATATATACCTTTTTATAAAATATATTCATATTACATAAAATAGATCACACAATAAGACTGTTTTATAATGAACAATCTTCATTACATTAAAAGGTAGTTCCTTTGCTGTATATAATTCCACTTATAGACAATGCAATAAATAAATTTAACCTATTTTCTATTGTTGGACTTTCAGGTTATTTTTATTTTTTCCTCTAAGCAATGCAATAGACCTCAATATTCATAGATAAATCTTTTAAAACATTTGTGGTGTTTTAAATATATCACTAAGCAGCAGGATATGACAACATTCATTTTCTTTAATCAGTAGATCCTCACAAATAAGTCTCCTTTCCAAATCAAAAGTTCTTGAGCTATGATTGTGGACTTCCTATACTAGTGGAGAATGTTGTTAGCTCTGCAGAATTTTTTCCCTCATTCTTGAGAACTGCTCTATTGCCTTGTGTATCTTTCCCTATAAATCTCAGAACTGATTTTGTCAAAGAGCTACAAACTCAAGAAAACTCACCTGTATCCTGTCACCTTATGCACAGATATGCAATCTTGGTAGTACTGTGCCAGACAGCTCACCATTTTCCCACTGTTCTGACTTCTATCTCTGTTGAGCCTATCACTATGAGAGAATTACTTCTTTCCACCCAGCGGGACTCAAGAGTGGCCATGCCATTTCCACGTAGAAGTTTAAAAGCTGGTATGATTGTTGTGCCTTCTCCCCTTTTGTTGCAAGGTCGGGTCTGAATAATGACTGTGCTATCAGTCTGGTTTCTGTAATGCACATTTTCAATAGAGCTTCAGCTCTAGTGGACAGCAAGTAGAAGTGAAAAATAACCTTCTGTCATTGTAAAGCACTGAAATTTTGGATTTATTTGTTATGACATATCATATATCTGCTCCCACATAATGCATGTAGAGAGTAACTATGTATTCGTGGAGAAAATAATTGCATGAGAGATGGTTCAGATTATTGGATGATGCTCTCTCCCTAGGCTGACAACTGTGTTGGTTGCTTCCTAACAGGTGATCTTGAGGACATTAGGTAACTTTTGCAAGTTTTCTTATTGTCATGGGAAAATTCAGTGAATAGTGCCCTCAAATAATTGTTATGAAGATTGAATGAAACATTAGTATCTAATATCTGATAATCTGTAGAAAAATTTCAATATATATTAGCTAATATTTTTAAAGTATTATAGAACTAGTCATTTTAAACAGAGATAATAACAATAAAAACTTGGGCTTTAAGTAAATGACGTCTGACCTCAAAACTCAATTCTGTCATTTACTGTCTGTGTGAATTTGGACATTACTTGAACTCTCTGAGCGTCTGTTTATTCAGTTGCAAAATGAAGATACTCACTGTTATCACTGTGGTGATGAAATAAGTTTGTATATGTGAGGAGTATAAAGTATGACACTTTGGAGAAACTCAATAAGGCAGCTGTTACAAAGATTAGAAATCAGTAGTGACTGCTACTCTGATTGGAAAGAGATTTCAGTGACCACAATTGATCTTTCACTCTGGATATTAAATTCTCACTTTGTTGCTTTTGAATCTACTGCTGCACTCTTAAATCAACTTGATTCCTCAACTGTGATTTTATGTTTCAATTTCATGTAGTATGACTACAGGAACCATCATTGATCTAACCAGAAATCTCCCTGGAAAATGAAGTCATGCTGAGCTCCCTAAAAATATTCATTACACAAAATTCAATAATCCATCTGACTTAGTAAAAGAGGATTTCAAACTTACATTAAAAGAAAAGTATCAGGGAAAAAGTGAACTCACTTGAATCATCATCTTTATTTGCCGTAAATAGGCGCTGTGAATTTGGGCAAAGGCTTCTGGGTGCAAGTATCCTCATCAGTAAAGTTACTTTATTTAACTCATGGCCAATGGCTAAAGTAGGTGACACTGTACATTTGTTTGTCAAAGACCTGAAATGGTTAATGGGTGCTTTATCATAGCACATTAGTAGTTTTCTTTTCAAATGCCGAACGAGGTGGAAACGATGTAGGATAATTTTTGAAAGTGACAATACACTAGAACCTCACCTCTTAAAGCTCTCCAGGTCTTTCAATTCCTTAAGTAAATACAGAACAATCTACAACAGCATCATCATCAATGATAACCAAAAAATTCCATCTACCAACCCCATGCCTGACTTCTCCTAATCATAGCAACTGCCACAGGATGGGCATGGAAGTAGAAAATAAACAATTACTTTTCAAAAACTATATTAATATATTCAAAATTTCCTTTCTCATTTCCATACCATCTAATATTCATTCATTTCCCCCCTTGTGTTGGCTTACAAATTACTTGCAGAAAGTCATTTTTGCAGAAATAAAGTCCAACTTAAATGTAGGATATTTAAGATGTTAGTTAAGAAAAAAATGTAATTTAAAAATGTATGCAAAAGTAGATATTTATAAAAATGTAAGAAATTGATAGAAGTTAATTTCTTCTTTACAGTACCACTAAATCTCAACATTATGGTCTCAGACATCAGAATGAAAAAGAGAACAAAAAATATGGTCCAATATCTGAGTGTTTGCAAACAAATAAATATTTGTTTTGAATAAATAATGCACACTTGAAATTTTTTCCATGTTAATTGTTATGATTTTAACATGATATGTCCCCCAAAAGCTTATATGTGAGACAAAGCAACAAAACTTAGATGTGAAATGATTGGGCTATGAGAACCTTAATCTAATCAGTGCATTGATCCAGTCGAATGGATTAACTGGGTGGTAACTCTAGGTAGATAGGGTGTGGCTGGAGGAACTGAGTCAATGAGGTCATGCCCTTCGGTTTTATATTTTGTCAGTGGTGCGGGGAATTTCTCTCTCTGCTCCTTGATGTCATGTACTGAGCCACTTTTGTCGACCACGCCCTTCTGCCATGATGTTCTGCCTCTCCTCCTACCCTGAGGACTCTAAGGACTGAGACCTCTGAAACTGAGACGCCAAATAAAACTTTTCTTCCCTAATTGTTCTCGCCAGGTCTTTTGATCACAGCAGTGCAAAGATGATTAAAACATCAATCATATATGTAAAACATTAACACTTTTATTTCTGGTTTGAACAAGAAGGAATAAATGAACATAAGGAGAAACCCTAAAACATTCCAGAGTCATTGAACAAGCAGAAACCTGCAAACAAGGTAAGTTTATTGGACGGACAAATAAAGAAGCATCCTTAAAATGACTCAAAACTTTCATGTAAGCAATGGGCATTACATAAGAATGCCTTTATATTGTGGACCAACACAGTTGTATATGTCAGAAGCAGAGCAGTAAATATTTACTTTCTAGGGTACCAGCAGGTCAAAGGTAAAACAGACAAAGCACAAACTTAAAGGATGGATCAGGAGCAAGAGCAATGAAAAAAAAAATGAGCAATGCAATGAAAGTCGCAAAGCATTTTGATACATATGGGGACTTGCTAAGAATACCATGTAGAGGGAGTCTAGGTAGGGGGTGTTAATGAGCCTGGTATACAATTAACTTAGAAAAGTGGTGGTGGGAGGTTTTGAGGATTGTGGAGGGCTTTGAACATCAAATCAAAGACTCTGGATTCTGTTCTGGAGACAGTGGAAAACCAGAGAGAGTTTGTGAAATGGGCTGACAAGCAGGGCTGCGCCATGGCAAGATTGATAACCTGGCGCCACCTGTGCAGAAGGAAAGTGTATGCAGAAGCTTTCCTGATTTTTGGATGGCGAGGAGCCATCAAGATACAAAGGATTTTTTTTTTTTATTTGTTAGTAGAATTCTTATATTCTCAAATTTTTATTTTAAGCTTTAAAATCTGTACAAATGGCAAAAACATGATGTTCAACATGAAGTTTTTTTGCTGTTTATAAAAAAGTTGGGTGCCCCATTGTAAATATTTTTTTTTAACAAAGATTTTCCCTGTAGTTACTAACACTCAGTAAAAGCATGCATTGTACAATGATCTAAAGGTCCGAAGCAAGAAACTAATATATATCTTAGAAGCTCTATCATGTAAAATAAAAAAATTCAATGAAAATACAGTATCATATTATCCCATAGTAGCTTTACTAATAATTAGGAAAGGTCTGCAACATCTGAATTACATTACTAGAGAAGCAATATACTGTTACAGACTAATTTTTCTTCCTAAAGAAAATGTCTTGCTATTTCATACTCAGTAATGTCTATTCACATCTTCTTAGGGTGTACAACATTATTAACTGGAAAAGGTAAGCATAACTGAAATGAGCCACTGACGTATTTTCCATACCTACCCTGGACATGATTTTGACACTTTAAACCTTAACAAATGTTGTCTGAGTTCAGGAGATAGATAACATAATTTTCACCCCTTCTAAATAGCAACAAAAAAGAAATCTTCCGAATCTTTAAGCAGATGACTACAATTGCTATAATCTTTTTATACCATCTCTTAAAACACAAATTATAAATGCCATAGAGAGATTTCAAAGATATAAAATTCCAAATACAATTAAGGCAAGTGTCATTTTTTTCTACTTGTAACTTGCCTACCTTTCACAAACCCCCACAAAGAAACATTTTGTCAACTAATAATATAATAAATTTGACTTGTGATTTGGAGTGTTAAAACAAAGGATTTTTTCAATACAAGTAATACAAGAGGGTTTTCTGCTGCACTGTTTCAGAACTCTTTCTCAGTAAAGAAATCTTATCTAATCCTGTTTCATCCTTTAAAACTGCCTACACACTAATCTCAAGGGACAAATTTAATACTTTGCAACAAAGAGAATATATCCCTTTTCAGTTTGAATAGAGGAATTGTTAGGACACCAGTGAGGTATGAATAACATTATAATACTGCCATTTACTTAGCAAAAGAAAAAGAAAGTCTCTTGTTGCAACCCCAGAAGAAGGCCTCCTTCTTTGGGTTAAATTTTTTGACCCCTGGTAGATCCCCAGACACCTATGTTACCATGCTATTTGGGTCTTCCACCTCTTGTGAAGTAAACACTGAGAAAATCTAAGTAAACAGTTTGTTTTAGTTGAAGATAGAAAGACTCCATTTAATTGAGGTTTGATGATAGATGTGCTCCAAATGGTGCAAACAACTTTGACATGGTAAAATAATATTGTCTTATGGCATGTGTAACACTACATAAAGAATCTTAGCTTAGCACTTTCTGAGTTTACAACATTTAAGTGAGAAAATGACAAAAGAAAGCCAAACTGTCAGAAACAGAAAAACCTTTAACAATCCTAAAATGCAGACTACAATTCTCTTCTTTATTCATTTGATTTAGGGGAATAATCTTTGTGACAGAAGGAAGGAATAAGAAAGCAGCCGAACTTTGTCCTTAGGACACTTTACTTTTCTGTGGTCCGCTGCATTTAGCTTCAAACGACACCACAACTACATTTGAGCATTCATTTTATGATAGGGTTGTGAGCCTGCAGTTGAGGAAAATCAAGACATCAAGGAAAGTAAACTCTAACTGAAACACACACTTCACTTCTGTTCATCTTACAACTATCATTTATGGATTATAGTACAGCAAAGTATATTGTTATTAAAACCATGCATAGAATTAAAAAATTTAAAATCTTATATCAATTTCTCCATGAAATATACTATTCATTTAAAGTCTTCATGAGAAAACAGCTCATTTTCAAAATGGCAAAATACAAGGATTATCAATAAAATCAAAGAACATTTTAATTCCCTTACCTTTGCATATAGTAATCCTTCTGTCAGCTTTTGGTAAATATTTTATATAGTCTTACTAAACACCAATTATTTATATGTTTGTGTGCATATAAATTTATTTATGCATATATATGCACACATAAACATCTGAATACATGCATGCATACCTAGCATATATATGTATTCATCTTGTACTTTTAAAAAACTATTTTAATGTAAAATATTACTTGATTTGATTTTAGTATATAATAGTAATTAATGCAATTAATACTATTTTCACATATGTAAAACAAGTTAGGCATTCTACTGCTGAACAACATCCCCATCCCCATTTTTAAATTTTATTTTGAGACAGGGTCTCATAAGTTGCCTATGTTTTTTAAAGATAGTTTTAACATAAAAAGTCACTTGATTTGATTTAATTATATAATATTAGCTAATCTCATTCATACTGTTTTCATATATGTAATACCTAGGTATGTTTTTTTGTTTTCTGTTTTTGTTTTTGGTACTTGGGTATAGAACTCAGGCGCATTCTACCACAGAGCTATTTACCCATCCCCTTTTTAAAATTTTGTTGTAAGACAAGGTCTCACTAAGTTGCAGAGGCTGATCTCAAACTTACAATCCACCTGCCTCAGGCTCCCTACTATCTGGGATTACAGGTGTACATGGCTGCTCTTGGCTTTAGTATCCGTAATAATTTGGGTATATGTTTGACCTTTATCAAATACAGAGGAACAGTATTCCTTTGGAAATACACAAAATCGTACATAATTTCAGTCAGGAAGTGTGTGAGAATAGTAGAAAAGGGGGTTTTGAATAACTATGGACTATCCTTTATGATTTTCTTGATGTTTTTAAGTTATACTACCAGAAGTTTCATAAATTCCCAATAAGTAAAGAAGTCACTGATGGAATATTTGTAGTGAAAGTCATAAACTTTGGATATGCTGTTTCTCACTGGGAATGTATTCTTTTTATTTTGTATTTCCAACTTTTCCCTCACAACTGATTCTTGGCTTTATGGATCTAAATATTCTCATCATTCTCTCTTAAAATTCAAAAACATGTGAACAAACACCTCAAAAATATATAGACAGCTAATATATCTACGAAATAATGCTTAAATTTGTTAATCAGGAAAGTGCAAACTAGAATTTTAAAGCTCCAGAGTTACAATTCAAAAAGACTAAAAGCAGCAGTTACTGGAAAGAATATGGAGTAATGAATGCTGATAAACTGCTGGTAGAAAGGAAAATGATACAATCACTTTGAAAAACAGTTTGACATTTTCTTAGAACATCAAACATACTCCTAACCTATGAGCCAGCATCCTAGAAAAAGGAAAATGTACATCCACAGAAAGACTTATTCAAGAATTATAAACACACACATTCATCAATAGATGAATAGATAAACAATGTAGACATACTCAGACAATAAAATACAGACTGCCCTCAAATTAATGATGGTTTAACTTAATTTTTTGACTTTATGATTATGTGATAGTGATACTCAGGAGAAACTACACTTGGAATTAAAAAAAATAAATTTTTTTTATTGTAAACAAATGGGGTACAACTTGTTTCTCTGGTTGTACAAGAAGTAGAGGTGTACCATTTATGTAATCACACATTTACATAGGGTAATAGTGTTTGATTCATTCTGTTATTTTTTCCTTCCTCCCCACCCCTCCCACCCCTCTTTTCCCTCTATACAGTCCCTCCTTCCTCCATTCTTGCCCCTCTCCCACTCCCCATTATGTGTCATCATCATATTGGTGAGATCATTTGTCCTTTGGTTTTTTGAGATTGGCTTATCTCACTTAGCATGATATTCTCCAGTTTCATCCATTTGTCTGCAAATGCCATAGTTTTATTATTCTTTATGGCTGAGTAATATTCCATTATATATATATATATACACACCACAGTTTCTTTATCCATTCATCAATTGAAGGACATCTAGGTTGGTTCCACAATCTGGCTATTGTGAATTGAGCAGCTATGAACATTGATGTGGCTGCATCTCTGTAGTATGCTGATTTTAAGTCCTTTGGGTATAAGCTGAGAAGTGGAATAACTGGGTCAAATGGTAGGTCCATTCCAAGTTTTCTAAGGAATCTCCACACTGCTTTCCAGAGTGGCTGCACTAATTTGCAACCCTACCAGCAATGTATGAGTGTACCTTTTTCCCCACATCCTCTCCAACACCTATTGTTGCTTGTATTCTTGATAATCGTCATTCTAATTGGGTGAGATGGAATCTTAGGGTCTTTTTGATTTGCATTTCTCTTATTACTAGAGATGTTGAACATTTTTTCATATATCTGTTGATTGCTTGTAGATCTTCTTCTGTGAAGTTTGAATGCTGAACATTTCCCAGGCTGGCAATCTCCATTAGGATCTTCTGCCAAGGCTGGACAGTAATAGGGAGCGGCAGCTCCCAGGCAGCCACTTGATCATGAGAGGAAACAACCCACATTCGACACAGAACCGTATCCTGATCTATGATGTTTGGCAGTTAAGTTGACTAAATGCATTTTTTACTTAACACTGTTTTTGATTTATAATGGACTTACCTGGAGGTGACTCCACTGTAACTCAAGTAACATCTACTACCCAGCAATAAAAGTAACCACCTACTGATTCAGATCAGAAATGGACAAATCTCACCAATATGTTAAAAGAAAAATCTAGACAGGAAAGAGAATATACAATAATACTTCCATTCACATAATTCTACAAGAAGCAAACATAAGCTAGGGGTGATAAAAATTAAAACAGTGGTTTTGTTGGGAGATTGACTTTGAATGAGTCATCAGGAAACTATGTGGGGTTATAAAAATATTCCATTTCTTGCATGAGATGGTGATTGTAAGAGTGTGTTATCTTTCAAAAACTATATTAAATATACACTTAAAACCTATGTATTTTCTTATACATGAATTATAACTCAAAAAGAAGTGGAAAACAAAATCCTGCTTTTGATTCCATATACCGATAGCCTATCTTTTTTGACAGCCACGTTTCTTGAATATGATGCTTCTATTTTCTTACCTTTTCTCAGCTTCAAGTTCTATCATTCACTGCAATAATTCCCCCACCCAAATGCTGTACCAAATTCCCTTCCCACAGTAATTCAGCCTGTCTAATGCCCACTCTTTTTTCTCCAGGTTTCAGCCTAGTCATTACTCTATACCTCTAAGCCACATTGAATACTGTGGATATGTATTTCCATAACATCCTCCACTTTCATAAATAGCATTTAGCATCTCCTCTTAGGTGTACTTGTTTAAATTCTCTCTCTTAACACTATGCCATGTGCTCTGGGCATAGAAGTTTATTTTGTTATCTCCTGAATTCTCAGTGCCAAGCAAAGTGCTTGGTTTATGATAGTTGAAAATCGATTTGTCAAATGAATACATAAGCAAGTAAATGAATGAGTTATTTTCCTTACTTTTCACATAACAGTGCTAGCATTCTTCCTTTATTTTTTTTTCTCTATTTCTTCTTCTATTATTATAGTCTGAGTCCTTATCATCTTTGACCTGGGCTACCTTTATAATAAGTTCCTTACAAATTTCTCTCTTTGGTCTCCTATCTTTCTGTTCAAGCATTTATTTGTATTGCCTCCTCCCACACAAACATCTACTTGAAATGTCTTTCAGTTAAGTAAAATGATTTTATCTCTTTGATCTTTTAAATTACTTATTAAATGAATTTAAAACTCCAGGCATGATTTTTGGGGGATAAGTCCTTTGTTTACCACATCAAATCTTTTGAATATCTTTCTTCCACCCATTTCTATTTTCTCTTCAGATTTTGCCTGAACAGCAACCTATCCAGTTTCTACCTCCAGCTCCTTTCCATTCTGGTATAGTGCCCACAGAATCGTCAGCATTTTCTCGTTAAGATTAATTCGAGCATTTGTCTTTCTAGTTTAGAAACTTTTATTATATACAAAACGATGTTTGCATTTCTTTACTTTGGGGAAAATAAGACCCTCCAGACATAGTTGTAAAAACATTTGTATAAGCCATTCCTTATTTTTCTAGAAGGTCCATTTCTCCTATCATCTCCTGAGATACTCACTGAAGTATCAGACTGTTGTAACTCAAGCCCTCATGCTGGCTAGTTTCCCTGCCTGTTCTGTGTGCTACCCCACAGCTTGGTTCATTCTTCTGCAATAGCACTTCCAGGCTGAATAATGATCTCTTTTTATTTTTGTTTTATCATGTTAAAACTATGTCTTCTTGTCTGTTTGGTTGTTTTTATTTCATACACTTGGTATAATGTTTGGGTTAGATAAATATCTGTTATCTGAATGTAGTAATGGATGATGGATTCATACCATTTCTGAATATTTTCAGATGTTTCACGAGGTTTTGCTTCTGTGGTTTGCCCAGCCTGGATAACCCTTCTAATTCTGTGATTAGTGAAAGCTTACATCTCTTAATGGCCTGGTTCAACTGATTGTTCTATGTGTCATTTTCCCTGCTCTGTTACATAAGGACTAATGATACCTTCCTATGTGTTCCCTTGGTGGCTTATTTATTCCTTTTTTAACTTACTAAACATAGTATTGTGAATGTGGCAGGTGCTATGGATGCTATGGAGCTTGCTAGAGAGAATGCAATCTGGTGCCTATCCTTGAGAAGTTCACATTGAAATAGAGAATTAAATTTGTAAAAATGTAGATACAATTCAAACTGTTAAATGCTATAATCAAAGTAAGAATAAGATGCTAGAAGATCAGAGGTTGGAAGAATTCATTTGACATGATTCATAGGAATGATTCATATGATGTTTGAGAACTAAGCAGGCCCTTGAAAAAGGCATAGAAGTTTGACAGGCAAATGGCTGGTTGTAAAGATATTCCAGACAGAAGAAGTAATCTTTGTGAGTGCACAGGATCCTGAGAAAGGATTCTGGCAACTGATACACCTTCTTTTTCTCCACAATGATCTCCTAAACTCCATGTCCACGCATATAACACTTTTGAACTCTAGCTAACAACTTACTAACTTTCAGCACTATAGACTCCTGTTCATGTCTCCAATGATTATGCTTTGGATTTGGTGTCAGCTTAGAATGGTAAACACTCTAAAATTCTTAACTCATATATTCCTCTCTCTTACTTCCAATTCTCCCACTTAATTTCACCACACTTTTACCTCCTGTGTTTGCCATGATTTATGGCCCTTCAACACATACTGCTTCTCTTTGGGGTGTCCCCTGTTTCTTCAATTGTTTTCCATAAGAAACATGCTTTAAAGGAATGACTTTGTGATTTTGGAATGAAGTAGCCAGATCACTGAGAATAAATACTATTGTAAACATTTGAACACTGTAAACTTTTGTTTTGTAACTTGCCTGTTGCCATAGTTAGTTGGGTCCAAGGTGACTCTCGATGGAGAAACTTGATGTTCTGTAATTACTTTAATAAATTTCTGTGACCCTAAAATATGCTGCTGTAGTCTGGCAAGTAGTTTAGAGGCTACTTTTTAAAAAAAGTAAAAAAAAAAAAAAATTAGAATTTTCTTGTGTTGTTATGTACACTTGGTCAAGAAAACTCTGAGTTAAAAATTGGTACACTGTATTAGGTCAATTTGTGCCTTTTTTAATTGGAATATTCAGTGAACTTTAAGCTCTGCAGCACTATCTTAAGGATTTAGATATATAGTCTTTCTTTAATTAACTTTAAATTTTGTTACTGTATATAAAATGGGGACTCACTAAGAGAACACAGTAAAGGTGTATAAATATCCCATTATCTTAATTTAGATTCTGTTTAAAATATACTAAGCATTGGCATTATGTTTGTATGTGAGGTGTCCCAAAAGCTCACGTGTGAGACAACGCAAGAGGGTTCAGAGGGGAAATGATCAGGTTGTCAGAGCCTTAAACTAATCAGCGAATTAATCTCTGATGGATTAACTGAGAGGTAACTGGAGGCAGGTGGGGTGCGGCTGGAGGAGGTGGGGAATTGGTGGAATGGCTTTGGAGTATATATTTGTACTGGAGGGGGGTCTCTCTCTGCTTTCTGATCATCATGTGAGCTTCTTCCCTCTGCCACACACTCTTCCATGATGTTCAGCTTCAACTCCAGCCCCAAGGAATGGAGCCTGATGTCCATGGACTGAAACCTCTGAATCCGTGAGCTCCCAAATAAACTTTTCCTCCCCTAAAATTGTTCTTGTTAGATCTTTTACTCACAGTAGTGAACAAGCTGACTAAAACAATTGGCATTGTGTTACATGTTGGACAAAGATGTTATGTTGGTGTGAGCTGGGATTCAGGCTAACATAATCTGGTTTCAGCAACTGGTTTGCCATCAGCAGCTTTGCAAGGAAATCTTGTATTTCAAATCATCCAAGCTCTGCCACTTTTCACCCATGTTGTTATGAGCTTGTTTTCCAACCTCTGTGAGCCTCAAACTCCACATATAGAATCTGGAAACTAATCTGAAGATTGCTTTAGATCTTAAATGAGATTATGCAAGTGAAGTGCTTAATGATTATTATTATTATTGGCATATAATAAATACTACAGGACCCATATTATATTTTGTTATTCCTGTTATTTCATTCTCAGTATTCATATACTATATCTTTTTATGTTTTTATTACTGCATCATGCTATATATAATAGTGGGGATCATTTTGACATAATCAAACATGCATGGAAAGTAATTTGTCCCATTTCAGTGTCCAGTGCCTCCTCCCTCCCTTCCCTTCCCCTACCTGGTCTCCCCGCATCTGTTTTCTGTTTTATAAATGGGTACTTTGTAGGCATGCGAAAGGAAGCGTTCAGCCGTGGAACATTCACACGTGCACATAGCATAATTTGATCACCCTCATTGCACTGTTCCTCCACTTCCCATCCCTCCCTTTTCCTCCTCAACATCCTCCTCCACTCCACTGCTTTCCCTTCCATTTTCAAGGTTCTCTCCCCTTCCCCCCACTGGTTTTCCTAGCTTCCACATATTTAATACCCACCCTTTTTAACTCCTTCACAACTGTCACAGTTATAAAACCACACCCCGGTTCAATAGAAGGGACAGCATCCTGTCTATTGATGAGGGGTTGCACTGTTATGCGAGAGCATGGAAAAGTGGAAATATTACTATGACCATTTTGGAGGCTTTATCTTGCCATATTCTTAAAGATTGCCAAGAAATTTTAGCTGCAAGGAACAGTGCCCCCCCCCCACCTTGGTTTAACTAGGGCTTCAGTACAGAGAGGACTACACAAACTTTGCCTCTACACTGAAATCGCCACATAATTTAAGAAGTGAGATCTTTACTTCCAATTTTCAACTCCTTTTCATTTCTGATTTCTAAATGAAACAGAACAATTTCTAACTTTTCCTGTAGTAGAATGTTGCCTTTATAGACAAGAAAACTCTTATCATTCTAGATTTATTTTCTTCCAAATTCAACTTAGACCATTTGAGCCCCTTCTTTCACTGTGCTCTTCATGGTTTCCTTTCCCCATGCAATCCACTCAACCAGTCTCCAAATCTAAATGTGCCTTACCATCCCCAATCTAACAGTAGCATCTTCTAGGAATTTGTCCTATTTTCTTGTCTTCCTGCCCACATTCATTTCACCCATGTTCCAACTCTCACTACCTCTGCTGATGATGTCAGCATTTCTATTGCCATATGTGCTTAAAGCTCTCATCTCTTAAGTTGCAACTTACTATGCATCTTCTCCACAATGGAGGAGATACCTGGATCTCCATGTTGTATTCAAGCTTAACTCATTGTTTCTTGTTCCCAAATACTATTTATATTTCTTCTCATTCCAGTCATCATTTCTTTCAGTCCAAAAGCCTTGAACCTTTTTCTCTCCTACATAACTTAAACTTTCTATTACCATTATCAAATGATTCTAGTTCTTCAAAAATCTTTTTATAATGTCCACTGCTCTGTTTAGGCACTCAAGCATACTTATTTATTCCAACCCTCTTCGTGCTTCGTGCTATCCTAAGGACATAAAAACCTTATAATTTTAATCCTCTTCTAAAAACAATTACAAATTGGACACAGTAAACCATGCCTATAATCCCAGTGATTTGGGAGGCTAAGGCAGGAGGATTGCAAATTCAAAGCTAGCCTCAGCAATTTAGCGAGGCCCTAAGCCTCAGAGGTATAAGAGAGCAAGTCCCAATATGTAAGTACATTCCACACCTTTGCTGGTGACAGCTCCACTAATATTCTACTTTCTAATGCATGTCACATGAATAGATTTAGGGAAGTTGATTTATACTCCCATCCTTTTCATGAAAGAGAACTTCAAAATTGCATGACAAAGAATGTAGATTAAGGAAAAAATTAAGAATTTAGACCAATATTAGAATCAACAGTGGGTCATTCAGTCAGTTCACCAATAACTCTTTTTGGCACCTACAATTCTACAAAGTATTCTAATAAGATGATATAAAAGTTATTAGAGAAAGATAGATGAATCATCATTTTCCTCTGGGAGTTTCCCATTCTATTTGGAATTTAATGGAGAAAAAGTATATATGACCAGGAGTTAAATACATGGGGTAAGAAGTATGTTGTTAATGGAGAAAGGAAACATTAGTAGCATCCAAAATCCTTTTATAAAGTTCTTTTGGTCTGGGCATGGTGGCATGGGCCTGTAGTCCCAGCAGCTCAGGAGGTTGAGGGAGGAGGATCACAAATTTGAGGGCAGACTTAGCAACTTAGAGACACCTTGCCTTCAAATAAAAAGATAAAAAGAATTGGAGGTATAGCTCAATGGTAAAGTGTCCCCTCTGTTCAATCCCCAGTACCAAAAATAAAAAAAAAAAAAAAAAAAGGAAGAAGGTAAATGGGAGAATGGAGAACTAGATTTGGAAATATTGCTGAGATTTTAAGCAAAAATGAGGAAAATATTTCATGCAGAATGATTTCCTTTTTTATTGTATCATTAGTTTATGACATAAATTGCTTAGGTTTCTTTATCTGGAAATTTACAGACATCATTCCTAAATTGGCCTCGATATGGTGATTGGTGCATTATAAGTGAATAACAACAGTAAATAATTCATAATCAAATCTCCCTTGAAGACATAAGTAAACATATAAATAACTATAATAAATTAGAAGAGTACATGATGACTTTGATTTGATTGACAAAACTACCTGATGTTTTGTCTCCAGGGAGACATCATCAGGCAGGGTGCAGAGTCTCCACTGCAAATTAGAATTGCGTGCATGACTTTTTTCTGAAGCTCAATTAACTTTGAAATTTAAAAATGCTTTAGGGAACTAGGTTTGGATTGATGACAAGGAGAATTATTAGTTTCAACCACAAAATGGAATATTTTATGAACTATGGGGAAAGACCAAAATAAACCAGAAGAAATATGTTTTCAGGAAGCAACTAATGTATAGAGGGAAAATGACAGAAATCTCAAATATTCTGTAATCAATTTATTTTATTTTTGCTTTTAAAGTTTTTATAATTTGGATTTAGCATCCTTTAATATTTTTGTATCCATCTAACTTTTACTACATTTCTTAAAGATGAAAATCTCAGTGTCTTGCTTGGACATGCTTTTATAAACATAGAGACATTTATTTCAACCAAATAGAGAAAAAGAAGAAACGAATTTTCATACATAATATTTTTATATTTTACAAAATAAGCCACCATGAGCCATTTAAAACGTAAAATTAAGCATTCTTCCACTTCCCTTTCAGTTATTTTAAAGTGAATCCTCAACATTTTAATACCGCATCCATAAATATGTTGGCATTTATCTTCACAAACTAAGATCTCATAAATCTAAGTACCATTATCACAAGTAAAAGTAATTTCCATTTCTCCCTTCTGCCATGGTCATCACGTTGGTGCTCTAGACAGGTCCCCTTCTTTCCTCTCTTCTACCCTAGGAAATGAGCCATTTCATAACTGTGGTTGAAATCACACAGAACCCAACGTTTACCTGTTGTCTGTTCCCTTGGTACCTAAAGATGGTGCCAGAACTGCTACTCTAATTTGTAGCATATCACATTTAGAAATAGTAACTTTTATTTATTTATTTAGAGAAGACAGTGAAGCAACAATGAAGTGCATTTAATTCTTGGCCAGGATTTCTCCTGGGGGAGAGGTAATGGGGTAAAAAGTAAAAAGAACAAAAACCTCCAAGGGCTGGTTCATTTTTAGAACTTGTTTACCAGGTTACAATACACTTCCATTACATGTTTCAGAACGCATCTCATTCCTCCATGTGCTCTTTTTCATTTCAAAGTAATGACCTGGAAGAGCACCCAGTGAGAGCATTAATTTCTGTGGATTTAGAGATGGTGGAAAGACATTGGATAAAAGTCTGTGGCCTCTGGGCTGTGGTCCTACTTCTACCTTAGGTTAAACTTAATTTATGAGTTCCTTAGATTTTCTGGCTGTGTTTTATTCTTCTTTAAAAAAAAAAGATAGTAAGAAGAACTATGCTATCGTTATATGTTATGAAAAATAAATAAATGGACTAGATGAGACATATGAAAATATGTTCTCTTTTTTATTTATTTTAACATATTCCAGTGGACGTTTCATACACATTAACCATGTATAGAGAACAGTAGAAAGAACTCCATGATTCCAAATTTTAATGGATATCAATTCATGACTAATCTCTGGGAGCTACGTTCCCACCCATTTTTCTTGCCACAATTATTTTTAAACAATCCACATTTTATTATTTTACCTGTAAATATGTTGCAACTTATCTTCAAAAACTAAGATACCATAAAAATTACCAAACGACTATCACAAGAAAAATTAAAAAGTAATGATTTAATGTCAAAAGTAATCATTTACTACATTATACAATCATTGACCAAATATAATGGCCAAATTCTTCTTTCAGCTGATAAATTTTTGTTAACACAAGACCCTAATAATTTCTATATGTTATGATTACCACATATTGTAATTAAATATTATTTTAAACAATAATTCATATTCCTCTTTTGTCACAATGCATTTTATTTGTTGAAGAAATTGTCATATTTCCCATAACATTGTTTTTTCATGGTGTTAAAATGCTGTACTGTCTTCTGTGTTTCTTGTCCATTATAGCTGTATGGAGAGCTTGAGTAAAATTTAAATTTTGTATTTTTCATGTCCCCAAATTATATTCTTAATATTTTAATATTGTTTTTTTTTTTTTTGGTATCAAGGATTGAACTCAGGGGCATTCAACCACTGAGCCACATTCCCAGCTCTATTTTGTGTTTTATTTAGAGACAGGGTCTTACTGAGTTGCTTAGTGCCTCACGGTTGCTGAAGTTGGTTTTGAACTCGAGATCCTCCTGTCTTAGCCTCCCAAGTCCCGTTTTGTCTACAGTTTTTTCCTACAAATTCTATTAAACCTTTTCAATCAGAACAAAACCCTACAATACTCTAAACAAGAAAAGACATCACAATTCTCTGAAACATACCTTCCCATGCGTTTAACTTTTGACCAAAAAAACATTGCTTGGTTATTATACTGTTGCCTTTACTTCTACCCAGTGGAAGTAGAGGTGCTCAGAAGAATGACGGGTAATCATGTTGTTGTCTCTCCATCTTTTTCCTTCTTTCTTCTTCACATAGATAAATCTTTTTTTTTTTTTTTAACCATTTGACCCATTAATATTGAATTACACGAATGTAAATTATAAAGCATGATGAAAACACAGTGAATCAACCACTCAGTGTAACATGTAGAAGGATGAATATGGCTTTTGTTCATCCTGTCTATCCTATCTGTAAGCACTACTCTCTTGATATAAAAATTAATTTTATTACAAATCTAATATCCATAAATATTATTTTTCATTCCCACTTTTTTGAGTTTTATTAATATAGTCCACTACAGAATAGTATCTGGAAATCAATATTTTGGTTCAATTTTTTTCAAGTTAAATCCATGTGGTTTTCTTATTTATTTATTTTCCCTGTGTCAAATTTCATATACCCATTTATTTTTCTATAATTGTATCATTGGGTATTTAGTTTGTTGTTTCCAGTGTTTCACTATTGCACTCTGGCTCTGGACATTCTTATATCTATTCCAAAATGTTTTTAGGAATTATATTTTGGAGTAGAGTTGTTGTTGTTCTATCATGTGCACATGTTCAATTTTACAAAGTAATACAAATTTATTTCCAAAGTAGTTGACCACCTTATATTGCTACTAACGAATGATTTATGACAGTCTCTATTTATCAACATCTTTTATAACCACTAAGTTTTATGGCTTTTTATAAATTAGATATGAAGAACATCTCATTGTAGACAATTGATATGTCACTGATAAATAACAAAGCACATTATTTTATACAAATTATTGTACATATTTCATTTCCTCTGAAATTTCTGTTCATATTTTTTTTTACATTTGCTTTTCTTTAGGGAAGTCTGTTGTGTAATTTTTGTCGGTTACATGCATTACAATTGTCTTATCCCATTTGATGACTAATCTTTCAAATTTTTTAAGAATGGCCTTTGATTAACAGAGGTTTAAGCTTCCAATGTAGTTGTATATACCAGTATTATCCTTCAGAATTAGAAATTTTTGAGTTTTCTTTTATTAATCCCTATTCTCAAGGCAAAAGCTGTTTTCCCAAGTATTTTTGTAAATATTTAAAGATTTTTAAAAAGTTTTATTAAATATTTTAAAGTTCTTCCTCTAATATTGAAATTCTTGTTCCACTTGAATTTTTTTTTTGTAGGTAGTCTGAGGTGAGGTTCAATCTTTTCCCCATTTGAACAACTAAGACTCTTAGGGAATAGTTTTTCATAACCACGATGTTCTACAATGAAAGACCAGCCATGTATTAAAGTTTCATATATAGGCATGAACATATTCTTAGTCTGCTAGGTATATTTGTGTAAAACCTAAATGCATATTGAATTTTATTAAATCTGTATTTTTTTGCATATAGTAGTAGGGGTTTTCATCTAACAATATGAAATAATTCTGTCTTGTTGAGATGAATTCTACTTGGTCATGAAGCATGTTTTATACATTTCAAAATTCAGATTAATATTTTGTTTCAAATTTTACATTTATGTTCAAGAACAAAGCTAGCTTTTGCTTTTACTATTTTATATTTATTTAGGAATGAGATATAACTTTATTAGAATTTACCTATGAAAGATCTATAACAAATACAATTTATAAAGTGAGAACTTTGAAAATATATCCTTAAAAATTAGATAATAGTAAATAATGAGTGAAATTACAACATCAGTAGCTTTCAAGTAGCAAGTGATCGGATTAAAAAATGAAGCTAAATGCCTAAAAAATGGAAAGGTAGAAATTATACTGCTATTTTTAATTCATTTTGTCCAGTCAGCATTATCCTACTACCAAAACCAGACAAGAACATAATAAAAAAAGAAAAAGAAAAGCAAACTACAGACCAATATCCTTGATAAACACAGAATTTAAAAAAATCCTCAATTAAATATTAGTAAACTGAGCTCGATAGCATATTTTACAAATTATTTCATCATAATCAGATGAGATTCATCCACGGATGCAAAGATGGCTCGACATATGAAATCAAGAGTCATCATACAGCACATGGACAGAATAAAGAACAAAAACCGTATGATCTTCCCGATAGATAGAAAAGGCATTTGGTAAAATTCATTATTCTTCATGACAAAAACTTTCATGAAACTAGGTATGGAAGGAACATACCTCAACTTTGTGAAGATCATATATAAGAAATCCAAGGCTAACAACATATGGGATGGGGTAAAATGGGAAACTTTTTCTCTAAGTTTTGAAGGAAGACAAAGAAGTCCCTTTTAGGGCTCTTATTCAACATAGAACTGGAAGTTCTAGGCAGAGCAATCAGGCAAGAGAATGAAATATAGGGCAATCAAGTTGGAAAGGAGGAAGTCAAATTGCCACTGTTTACAAATGACAAAATGGTATATTTTGAAAACTTCAATGACTCCACCAAAACGAATGAACAAACTAAAAGCAACAACCCGTGAAAAATAATAAACACAGTAAAGATGCAGGAAGCAAAATCATCATACAAAAATTAGTACTGTTTTATACATTGTAATGAATTATCCTCTGAAGAATTCAAGAAAGCAAATAAAAATAAAAATACCTAGTAATAAATGTAATATAAGAATTTTACAATAATACAATAAACATTAATGAAAATAGTTAAAGAATACACATAAAAATGGAAAGACAACTCTTTGTTAATGAGTTGAAAGAATCAGTACCGCTAAGTTGTCCATACTGCTCATTCGATGATATTCCTATCAAAATACCAATGACAGTATATGCAGAATTTAAAAAAATTCTACAATTGAAGCCACAAACCCCCCCCAAAACAATCATGAACAAAAGGAGCAAAGTAGTAGGCATTAACTTATATGATTTAAACTATGCTACAAGACCATAGTAATCAAAACAGCATTGTATTGTCATAAAAACAGACACATAGACTGTTAAGTCAGCTATTTGTTGCTGTGACCAAAATACCTACAAGAACAACTTAGAAGAGGCAAAATTTATATTGGCTCACAGTTTTATGGTGTCAGTCATGATCCTCTTGCTTCATTCCTCTGATCATAAGATAAGGAAGACCATCCTGGAGAAGGGTGTGGTGAGGAAAGCTATTTATGGCGGCCAGGAAGCAGAAGCAGGGGCCAGGGAGATTAACCCTTCCAAGCCAGGTACCCAGTGACTAACTTTCTAGTTGGAGGATCCCACTCAGGGACCTTCCTAGATTCTACTTCCCAGTAGTTTTAGGATTAATCCATCCAATAAGTTAATCCACTGGTAAGGTCACAGTCCTCAAGATCCAATCGTTGCCTAAAAGCTCACCTATCAAACTGCTGTACTGGGATGAAACTTTTAAAGTGTGCACTTTTGGGGGACACACATCTTCAGCCAACTAAGTTTTGAGAAAGGTGCTAGGAGCTTTCATGAAGAACTGGCAGTCCATTCAATAAATGTTGCTGGAAAAATTGGATGTCCAAGTAGAAAATAATGAAACTAGACCCTTCTCTCTCACCAGTTACAGACTTTTGGTGAACTAAAGACTTAAATGTAAAATCTGAGATTATGAAACTACTAGAAGAAAAATATATTTTGCAATATTGGAATGGACAAGGATTTACTTTTGAACAACACAAAAGCACAGCAAACAAAACCAAACAAATGAACTTATATCAAACTAAAAATCTTCTGAATGGCAAAAGAAGTAATCAACAGTAATAGACCAAAAGGATAGGAGATGATATTTGCAAATGATACATCTGACAAGGGGTTAAAAACCAGAATATATAAGGAACTAAAAAATCCTCAATAGCCAATAAGAAAACAAAAACAAAAGGTCCTGATCTAAAAATGAGCAATAGACCTAAATAGACATTAAATAATAGACATTAAAAAGAAGACATTCAAATGAAAAAGCTCACCGTCAATAACCATTAGGGAAAGTCAAATTAAGAACACAGTGAGGTATCATCTCACTCCAGGATGAATGGATCTTACCCAAAAGACAAATGATAACAAGTGGTGGTGAGGATATGGAGAAAAGGGAAACATTTTATACTATTGGTGAACATGTAAATTAGTACAGACATTATGGAAAACAGCGTGGCTATTCATCATAAAATTAAAAGAAGAACTACCATCTGATCCAGCAATCCACTACTGAGTATTTAAGGAAAGGAAATAAATTCAATATATCTCAGAAATATTTCCACACACACTTATTGCAGTGCTATTCATAAGAGCCAAGAAATGAAAACAACCTGTGTCTATCAATTAATGAATGGATAAAGAAAATATGGTGCACACACACACAATGTAATACTATTCAGCCTGAAAAAGGAATGTAATGAAATCTTATCATTTGCAACAACATGGATGGAACTGGAGATTATGTTAAATTAAATAAGCCAGACACAAAAAGGCAAGTATTGCATGATCTCACTCATATCTGGAATAAAAAATGTGAATCCTATAGAAGTTGAAAGTAGAATGGTGGTTACCAGAGGCTGTTGAGAATAGAGGAAAGGGATGGGGAGTATTTGATCAGTGAGTCCTGAGCTATAGTTAGATTGCAATAAGAAATTCTGATATGCTATTGCTCAGTATGGTGAATATAGGTAGTGATAATGTACTATATGTTTCAAAAGCTTGAAAAAAGGATTTTGAATGTTTTCAATCAACAGCATGATAAATGTTTGAGGAAATACTTTCATCCTGATTTAAACTTTATGTCATATGTTTTGAAACATCATAATAGTAGAAAAAAATTTGTACTATTTTTATGATTTTATATATCAGTTAAAAATAATTTAATTTATAAATTTAAAAAGTTAGGTATATTTTTCAATCATTAAATATATATCTAAAACATATATTGCAATTGCTTCCTTTGGCAAGTGAAATCATTGATATACATTAAGTAATGTACTTATTTTAGCAATGTGTTAGAACTTTAAGACTAGTCCTTTGATTAGTTTTGCTTAAAATAAAAATTTGCCATGCAACATAAGCTCTATGAAACACATTCTTCCAAATCATATTTAATGGTAAGATCCCAATTAACAAGTTGCCTGCACAGCTATGGAAAAATGAATATTCAGGTTATTGCTATACTTTTCTTCTACTTGCCTATGAACTACTGAAAAGTAACTTTTGGGGGGGAAAAAAGCCAGAAAGAAAGAAAAAAGGAAAATTCTTTTAATTTGAGGAAAAATAAAATAGATTAGTACTTTCTGAAGACATCATTATAAATGGATAGAACAATTATGTAAAATGAATCAATATATTTACATTGTTTTATTCAAGGTTTATCATGTTTTATTCTGAAACAATGAAACTCAATAAATTATCAGTTCATTTTTCTTGTTTTATTTGAAAATGCTTTGGCATATTTTAGCATATCATTTCTAGAGTAGCAAATAACTCTAATGTATAACATTAATAAACGGTGATAGACTTTACTATAAATATTGCATCTGTTGCCAAGAAAAGTTACATACAAAAACAGAGCATTGCAAACAGCAGTTCAGTAATTCTTTTGGTAGTAGACAAATAGGCCTTCTGCATCATTTTAAGTATCTTTGCACTACTTGACCCTCTGCGCTTGGAGAATATTGTTTTTTATACACCAACAGTTTGCTGGGTTTAAAAGATTAACACCATATATGTGGTGTTGTGAGAGTGCAGAAAACCAAATTGAGCAGCTTTCCCCCCCTTGTGTTTTATCTGAAGGAGAAGAGTTGAGGAGTGAAGAAAAGCTGTGACAAACTTTTCATGTGTGTAGTCATAGCAGGATATGTTGCAAAACACAAGTAAAAGAATCAAGGCAACAAAATAAAATATTGAGATACAGCATAAAAGTGTCAGTTTCCATGAAAATAATAATTTCATATTCTAATTCAAAATCATTGCTATTTGAAAATAAATATTTAAGTAGTGAAATATGTAGGAATTCAAAATATATTGTATTCTGGTATTGCTTGCTGTGTCAGAGTAGAAACTGAGAGTGTTTAACTGGGAATATTGAACAATTATGAGATAATACCCTGAATTTTATATGGTTTTAAATCTTGTTTATATATTCTATGTTAATTCAAAGAAAGTTCAAGGTATTAGAAAGCAGATGCTGTCAAATCTGAAAACCAGATTGACCACTGTTCTTTTTCTTCTTCTGACTTCTTTCATATTAAATTTTGTGAGAAATGTGGTAAAAGATTAGAATTTCTAATATCTAAAACAGACATTTCTCTTGTTTAATTATTTGTTCTTTTTTGTCTCCGTATTTCACTTTCATTATCTTTCTTATTCCTATGTTATCCACATGTTATGTGTTTATTTTTGCATGTGTTCTTCCAGAACTCATATTGTTTGTGTGTGTGTTTAGTTTCTATTAATGTATTAATTTGTTGCTTCCTTCTTCTTGTTATTAAATGCTCTATTTTTATGCTTTCTGTCATTTCGCTTATGGCATACCCACGGTTTCCTACTTCCAATTAATATCATGTAGTGTATCAGTGACACTTTACCTATTTTCCCAGAGTTGGAAACACAAATGCCTCAATTTCCCCACCACAACAGATAAGCTACAGAGAATTTCCCTAGAGATCTCTCTTTGACTTGTCTAAGAGTTCCTTGGATTATAAATCCAACAATTTAGTTATTTATAGGTCCAAGAGTACATAGTATCACTTGTTAAATCATCATTTTCATTTTTACCAGTCTATAAATATCAGGTGACACTTTATCATGTCTTAATTATCATTTACCCTTTCTCTGTAATGCCTCTGTTTATTTCCTTAAATGCTTTCTATCTTTCTAGGCTTTATTTTCTAGAATGGTTTCTTCATTAACTTTTGCTCAATAGTCTGTGGTAGTTTTTTTTTCCTTTTGTTGTTGATTCACAGAGTCCCTTGATTGTTGTAATATTGATTGTTTTCAATACATCAATTTCTTCATTCATTTGATTACCAACATTATCAGATAACTCTTGTGTTCTGCTTTACATCCTCTCAACTATTTTTATTGCATATATTATTGATACATTCAGCTTTTGGTAGGTACAACCTGACATTGCATTTGGTGTCTTTTAACTTCTCTTCTAATGATTCTATTCTTCATGGATTGCCTCAGGAAGATGACCAGCATTCACTTTTGTAAAAACCCAAAAATGTACATGGTTCAACACCCTTGTCCAATGTAGAAAAGGAGGCTCTGGATAAATGACTTCCTCTTCTGTCCCTAATTACAATTCTGTAGAACATTCTGCATAGTTCCCCATAAAATCTTCAAAGAATCAAGTGTAGTTGATCATAAGGTACCAACTAACTTGAAGACACACACTGAAATTGATTTTCCTTTTTTCTTCACTCCACTCTTCTCAGACACTTCACCTGTTTCATGAGATTACTCTCCAAAGTAAAATAACAACACTTAAGTTTTTGTTTCTGACTCTTTTTTTTTTTTTTCCTTTACAAAACTAAGACTAAGTCATATGATGCCATGGGGTTCCTAGAAAGCAGACTCTCAGGGTAGAATCCTGAAACTACATCACTCATCAGTCAGTAATAATGACCTAATTGCTAGTATTAAGGATGCAGGTGATGATTGCTAGATAAAGTGGTATCATAATTACTTACACTTTAATTAATGGTGAGTTTTGGTAAATTGTAGAGAGAATGCCAAGTACTGGCTTATGAACTGTTGGCACTAGTAGGGAGGGGTGGCGGGAAATAATAACCACAAGAATAGTTGAATTAACTGTTTAACATTTTTTTCTTATTTTTATAGCCTGCATTTTGATTCATTTAGGTTACCACAAAAATAAGACAAGGAGCTCACGTTAGCAAATTAGCAACTCCAAATACGGAATGAAATAGGACATAACTGGTGGTGTTACAGAGATTCTAATTTCATGCATCTACAAGTCAGACTTACTAAAACCAGTTCCAGGATCAAATTGTAATGGTAACAGAGACTGACAGATCTCATGTGTTAAAGTCACTATCCTAACAGGAACACACTAGGACTATGTAACCTGACGTAGGAACATTTTGGTGGATAGGACAGAAGAAGCTAAACTTTCAGATGCTTCTGAACCATCAAGGATGGCAAAAGCAGCTCCTTTGATATAGTCAACCCTCAAATATAGGCACTTTAGAGGCCTCACTGTGGCAAGTTCCTTGCAAAATAATGTTCTTCTTTTAAGATTACCTCCTATCTCCTTGCTTTCAAGCCAATAATAAACACTGCAGCACAACTTCTGTAGGAAAATATAATACATCCTCCAGGAGGAAATAATATCCACTTGTAATTAATAGAAAGAGCCAACTAATATGCAGTGTCAGCAATAAGGGACAAAAGTAAAACTTAGCTATTTGGATAAAGGAAAGTGAAAGCTAAGGATACAGGAAGATATATGAATATGTGAGGCAAAGAAAGCAGTCACTGTATTAGAATAATTTATGCTTATCACTATAACTTGTTGGAAAGACAAGAAAGTAGTACATGTGGAATCTAGAGAGTTCAGACTACATCTCTTAATTCTCTCATGCTCAGTGAGAGTTGTAAATGGGCTGTTGCAGCACTTTCCATCTAAACTTCATCCCAGAAAACTCACTGTGAGAGAAATTTATCATGGGCAATGGAGCAGGAAGAAAACAATATTAATTATAGCCTAAGCACCATTTGCCCTAGCAGATACTTTCTCCTTATGACATTAGGTCTTTCATAGAGACTTTGGCAGTACACTATCTGTGATGGATTGGACTTAATGAAGAACATTGAGACTACCTGAATGGAACTTGAAATAGACAAGATAGTAATGGTTCTTTACCTTAAAGAGTGACTTAAAACCTAATTCCTAAAAGTTCTGAGCCATTAGTAATTCTGTCTGGATTGAGTTACTGACCTTAATCACAGCATCATAATTCAAAGAGGCACCCTAAGGCATCTCCTGTATTCTGGACATATTTGTCCTTGCCCTCATTGAGGAGTAGCAGTTCAATGTCCTCTTGATAGTCAGAATCAGTCAACCCAGTCACCACAAGTAATTCCTATCTTTGCTCATTGATTCAGAGATCAACTGTCCAGGCAACAGTCTTAACTTTCAGTTCAATGGAACAATTGTTGTGTTTCCTATTAGGAGCATTCCTCCCTGTAGAACTAAGATTTCTAGACCAGTAGAGCATGAACTTGTGAGGTTAGGAAGTGAAAATTTTACTGGTGAGTCAGTAGGAGTAATAATGAATGATGCCAGTCCCATTTCCACCCCTTCATTCCTGGGTCTGTATATACTAGTTATAGAGAAAGCATACAGATGCTGATTCTGAACATATATAGACTCCTGAAGAAGCTTGTCCCAGCCTATAGAGTAATGCCAGTGTCTATTGTCATAAATAAATCCTATACTGTTCTGTCAATTCAGCTGCTTTAGGGCAATGGGATATAGACTAGTACATTCCATTATAATGGGCTCATTGCCCCACTTTATTTGCTGTGAAATGAGTTTCTTGATCTGAAGCAAGACTGTGTAGAATACCATGAGAGTAGATAAGGCATTTTTAATAGCTAGTTGAGTATTCTGGGGAATGATGCCATATTGGATTCAGTGTTTGTCTCTGCTGCTGACATATTAAGTACTTATTGACTGTAGCCAGGTCAACCTTGGTGAATGGAAGTCTATGTTGCTGAGCCCATGCATAGTCTGTATTTCTTCCACTATTGCCAAAATGAGCTCTTTGGTGATGGGAAGATGCTTACTGGAATTCAAATAATGCTTATACTATTAACTTGAATATTAAAATCTTTTCTAGATAATTCAGTACTTGGTGAGTATTCACAAAAGATTCACTTCACATATTTTGCTAATTCAGAGAGGTCTATCCACAAATCTCTGCCCCAAATTTCCTTGTTTTCAATTTTCCAATCATATTCCTTCTAAGTTCCTGACCATCCATCCAAACCATTGGAAAAAATCATAAATTTGTAAATAATTACGTGTCTGCCCTTTTCCTTTTTTAAGCACAGTGAACATTCATGTTCATTGCTGAGTGTTCTACCAACTAGGAAGACTTATTTACTATCGAGTTTCAAGCATGTGTAAGAAAGAAGCTCTAGCTGTGCACTTTTAGGTGGGGATTTCATATTGTGCAGAATCATCCATAAATGGACCTGTATCTTCTCTTATCAAATGATTGTAGGGAACTCCTGAAAAACTATAGGTGGGAGAGAGTATAAAGAATGGGAACCATGGGCAATTGGGACACTTCTTCATCTAACTTACTGGTGCCTTTAGGACCTGCTCATATCTGGTCACTTACACTTTGCTTCTATTTGATAACGAAGTATGACAATTCACATTTAAATTTAAGATAACACCCATTTTATGATGGGCAGCTCAAGTTATATGGTAACTCTGTGGCCCATAGTTAAGCATTCAATATTTATTAAGGCCCAGTAGCAAGCTAAAAGCTGTTTTTCAAAAAGAAAAACATTCTTAGCAATCCACAAAGAATGACAGGGCTGTACTTAAAAATCCTATGGACCTAAGTTGCAGTTCATCTAGAGAAGCTTGCCAAAGTCTCCAAAGAGCATTCCTACCTTCCACTGACACTTCAAACATCATTGGATCATAAGACTGCAATTTGCATAGCAGCCCAGTCCTGAGGAGGAAGCTTTGTTTGTTTTGGGCACCACTTAAAGCTAGCAGCTTTTGAGTCACTCAGAAGAAAGTAGTCTGAAGCAACACACTTAATGAAGAATACTTTGTCTTCAGAATCCAAAGAGGCTTACTTGGTATTGTGCCTCTTTTTTTTTTTTTTTTTTTTTTTTTTTGTAGAAAGGGCCATATGTAACAATTAATCCTTCACTTAAAAGGAATTTTTCAATTTGCTCTATTTTACTACACATATTGAAATTTCACTAAGATATAAGGCCTTTGCATTTTCATCAGATTTATTCCTCACTCACATGTGCACAAAAGTTCTTGCCAGGAAGTCTAGAGTAGTAGTTGCTACTTCTTACTCATTAGGTTCAATGAACATAAATTGATCAATATGGCTGACAGTAAAATATATTGTGGAAGGGAGAAGCAATTAACACCCCTAAGAAATAAATCATGACGCCAGGCTGGAGAGTTGATATATCACTGAAAGAGGATAGTGTATACGTATTTGTGACCTTGGTAGATAAAAGCAAACTAAAAGATATGGAGAAGATGAATGACTGCATACCAGTTTCAAGGTAATATGCTTATTTGTATAAGCAATAAAACTACATCTGGCATAGTGGCTGCAATTAGAATCACTACCTGATTACACTTATGATAATCCACTGTCATTCTCCAAGATCCATCTGCCTTCATCCAGGTCAAATAGCTGAATTAAATAGTATTATATTGAGAATCAGCACATTTGTACCTTTCAAGTTTGTGATGATGTCACTAATCTCAGCAGTTCCTCAAGGAATGTAGTAGTTTTGGATTACTGTTTGCCCAAGTGGTCTCCACTTGGTCTTTTCCTACTACAGATCAGAGGACCAATGGGAATTCTCCCAACTGCTTAGTAAATACATTCCAATTATACATTTAAGAACTGAGGAACTAACCACCGAGTGGGTTTTGAAAACTGCTGGGCCCAGTGAGAGTTAAAACTCCATTGTCCCTGTCTTCCACAGTCCCCTCATCTGAGTGGTGAATGTTTTATTTCTCCTAGAATTAACATTTTTTCAGAGATAGTGTATAGTGGTCTCTGAAATGACTGGTTATTCTCTTCCCCCAGTGCATACTGACTCTAGGAAAAGGCCATGGATATCTTTGGGAATGACTGGGAGAAATAGTAACAGTATAAATTATTGGCAAGCATACAAAGCTTCTTCTTCAAGGGGACCATGAGGACCCATGACTCTATGTTTATGATTCATGCTTCACTTTTGTTCTCTGACCTAGAACTTTCCTGCTTATGCAGATCAGGAAGTAAATGGGATTCTTACCTATTTCATTTTTTTAATGTATTTTTTTAATTTAGCTTTTAATTTTTTACAGACTGCATTTTGATTCATTGTACACAAATGGGGTACATAATTTCTTTTCTATGGTTGTACACAATGTAGATTCATACCATTTGTGCAATCATACATGTACATAGGGTAATGATGACTGTCTCATTCCACCATTTTTCATACCCACCTCCCTCTCATTTTCTTTTACATAGTCTAAAGTTCCGCCATTATTCTCTCATTCCCCACCCACCCCCATTATATATCATCATCCACTTATCAGGGAAAACATTCAGTCTTTGGTTTTTGGGGCTTGGCTTATTTCACTTAGCATGATATTCTCTAATTCCATCCATTTATTTGCAAATGCCATAATATTATTCTTCTTTATGGCTGATTAGGATTCCATTGTGTATATATACCAGAGTTTCTTTATCCATTCTTCTGTTGAAGGGCATCTAGGTTGGTTCCACAATCTAGCTATTGTGAACTGAGCTGCTACAAACATTGATGTGGCTGTGTTACTGTAGTTTGCTGATTTTAGGTCCTTTGGGTATAAACTGAGGAGTGGGATAACTGGGTCAAAAGGTGGGTCGATTCCAAGTTTTCTTAGGATTCTCCATACTGCTTTCCAGAGTGGCTGCACCAATTTGCAACTCCATCAGCAAAGTAAAAGTGTGCCTTTTTCCCCACATTCATGCCAACATCTATTATTGTTTGTGTTCTTGATAAAAGCCATTCTAATTGGAGTAAGATGAAATCTTAGAGTTGTTTTAATTTGCATTTCTCTAATTACTAGAGATGTTGAACACTTTTTCATATATTTATTAATTGCCTGTGTGTCTTCTGTAAAGTGTCTGTCCAGGTCCTTGGCCCATTTATTGATTGGGTTCTTCGTATTTTTGTTGTAAAGTTTTGTAAGTTCTTTATAAATTTTGGAGATAAGTGCCCTATCTGAGGTGCGTGTGGAAAAGATTTTCTCCCACTCTGTAGGCTCTTGTTTCACATTCTTGATTGTATTCTTTGCTGAGAAAAAGCTTTTTAGTTTGAGTCCATCCCACTTATTGATTCTTGCTTTGATTTCTTGTGCTTTGGGAGTCTTATTGAGGAAGTCTGATCCTAAGTCAACATGATGAAGATTCAGGCCTATTTGTCTTCTATTAGGTGCAGGATCTCTTGTTTAATTCCTATATCTTTGATCCATTTTGAGTTGAGTTTTGTGTAGGGTGAGAGGTAGAGGTTTAATTTCATTTTACTGCATATGGATTTCCAGTTTTGCCAGCACCATTTGTAGAATAGGCTATCTTTTCTCCATTGTATGTTTTTGTCTCCTTTGTCTAGTATGAGGTGACTGAATTTATGTGGTTTTGTCTCTGTGTCTTCTAGTCTGTACAATTGGAGAAAAACTGACAGCATTTCCTCTAAAAACTGGAACAAGACAGGGATGCCCTCTTTCACCACTTCTATTCAACATCGTCCTTGAAACACTTGCCAGAGCAATTACACAGACCAAAGAAATTAAAGGAATACAAATAGGAAAAGAAGAACTAAAACTGTCACTATTTGCTGATGACATGATCCTATATTCAGAAGATCAAAAAAAACTCCACTAGAAAACTTCCAAAACTAATAAATGAATTCATCAAAGTAAAAGGATATAAAATCAATATGTGTAAGTCTAATGCATTTCTACTTATAAGTGATGAATCCTCTGAAAGAGAAATTAGGAAAACCATTACATTCACAGTAGCCTCAAAAAAAAAAAAAAACTTGGGAATTAATCTAACAAAAGAGGTGAAAGACCTCTACAATGAAAACTACAGAACATTAAAGAAAGAAATTGAAGAAAACCTTAGAAGATGGAAAGATCTCCCATGTTCTTGGATAGGCAGAATTAACATTGTCAAAATGGCCATCCTACCAAAGCACTATACAGATTCAATGTAATTCCAATTAAAATCCCAACGACATTCCTCATAGAAATAGAGAAAGCAATCATGAACTTCATCTAGAAAAACAAGAGACCTCAAATAGCCAAAACAATCCTGAATAGAAAAAATGAAACAGGAGGTATCACAATACCAGACATTAAACTATACTATAGAGCAATAGTAACAAAAACAGCATGGTATTGGCACCAAAATAGACAGGCAGACCATGGTACAAAATAGAAGACACAGAGACAAAATTACCTATTTCACTTTTAAGAATACTATGACTAACTAGATAACATGATAGGTCTGTAAGAGTATGGGTAGCTGGAAGCAACCTGCTTCTAGTGGTCATTTTTTTTTTTAATTTTTTAATTTTTACAGTGGTCATTCTTAACAGATATGGAGAAAAAGCATTTATTAGATCAATAGCTGCATATCAGTAAGCATCCCTACTTACTGTTGAAGGAACTCAGCATTGTATTCTGATTGCTGATTTGGCTCTATTATAATTACCAAACCCACTTATCTGGCTTCGTTGGGACTCCTATAGCAAAATACTCTATACTGGATTGCTTAAACAACAGATAGATTGGGCTCTTGATGATGACCCCATCCTTGCTTTTAGATGGTGAGCTTCTCACTATATGCTGACATGGCCTTTCCTGTGTTTATGTGCCTGGAGAAAGAGAGAGCTCTTGTGCCTTTTACTCTTCGTGTAAGTACCTTAATGTTATCATGGGAGTTTACTCTCAAAACCTCATCTAACCTAATTACTTTTAATGATCTCACCTCCAAATACATTGGGACTTAGGGCTTCAACATATGAATTTGAAGGGACACAGAAATTTAATCAATAACATGGTCATTCATGATTGAGTGACACTATTTGACATAAGTTTCAAGTTATTCCCATTGATCCAGCTCAGGATGCAGTTACTGTCATTGCATTTAGATTTCTTAATTCAGTGGCCATTTTTCATTGTCAGTTCTAGCCTACAGACAAGGGTGACCACAGAACTCTTCAAAGATGTTGTGGATTCCCTCACAAATTTATTTCTCACAGTAAAGTGAAAGATGTCTCTTCTGAGTCCTCCTAGACTGGATGATTTGGTCTTAAATGATAAATCTAACATTCCAATTTCACTAAGCCTTTAAGTCTCTTCCTCCCTTTCAAACCAAGTCTGGTCTGGTATTTCTAATTTTCACTCTGTGGGCTACCTTTTGGTTCATGTTCAAGTCAATAAACCAAAAAGAAAAAATAAAAAGGTTAAATTCCTTTCTAAAATCTTGAGCTATAACATTTAATGTTTGATAAACCTATAATTATTTTGATCAAATTCATGTTTGCTCCATCATTAACCCATGTGTTAGATACAAATATCTATTCTCATATATGTTCCTCGGAGTTCTGTCTATACATTAGAAAATTCAAGTAGTGTTTTCAGAGTATAGCACACCTCCTCATGGGTAATAATACTTTGAAGCTTACTTTAAGGGAATTTGAATCTAGTTATAGGGCTAGATGCAAAGAAGGATGGTGGGGGTAGGTCCTGAGGAGACAGTATTGTATGCAGGACAGCTGCATACAGGGAGGTTATTACTGTTTCCTTGAGCAATGTATGGCTAACCTCCTCAGTGTGGGTAGAGGAGCTTCTTCTGTTGGCGGTGGAGAGGCCTCTTCAACAGGGTGCAAAGAGATTGTTTCTATTAATGAAGAAAACCCATCAGAATCTAGAGACTTGATAGTTCCAGTATCATTCAAATCTTTCTTCATATCTCCATTCCAACTTTCAGGATTCCATTCTTTGCCAATCAGTGCCCTCACCTTCACCATAGCTACTTTAAGAGACTGGAAGTTAGCTTATACTATAATTCAACTAGTTGCAAGATGAGATTCTAGGTTTGGTTTTTCAGTAATCAGTAGGAAATAAGGGGTTCCTTCAGGTCATACAGATAAACTTTCTGTTCATTTATGCAGAGTTTGAGCTTGGAATTTGAATCTTTGAGTTCATACTTTTCCTATTTTGTCTAGTGACGTTAAGAGCAAACAACTGATCTCATTATTCTTGTTAATATAACAAAACTGCTCAAAAGTATCATATAGTCAGTCACTCCAAGATTCTCGGTTCTTAGAGTGTTCATGAGGAGAATGTAAAATTGATATTTCGTGTATTTACAACACCAGAAATTACCATGGAATGTCAATACTCTCTATACTGAGGGAAATAGAGTTATTCACATCTTTAGATTTAATCAGACTAGAAAGACAATTCCAGAAACTTCAGAACCAATTTAGAAAATGCTTCCTTAAAAAAAATTATAGATAACAACAATGTATTGGGCATTTCAAAAAGTTACAAGAATTTTTAGAAGTTTTCACTTTGAGTAAATATGTTTAACCTGATAAGTATTACATGATATATATATGCATCAAAATATAATGTTATTCCATCAATAGGCACAATTTTTATGTGTCAATTAAAAATTAACTTTTAAAAACTTTTGTTCCTAAAAAACTATTCTTGGTGCCAAAATTTATACTAGTCAGGGGTTTTCCAGAGAAATCAAACTAATAAGATGTCAGATGCATTTATACACACATACACACACACACACACATACCACACAAATCTATTATAAACATTTGCTGATGCAATCATTATAATATATTATAAGAATTTTAACCAACAAGTTCTATGATCTTGAATTACTTGACAAATTGGATATACAGGAGAATCGACAGCATAGTTTCAGCACAGTAGAAGTCCAAAGACCTGGGAATTAGGAGAGTCAATATTGCAGTTCCAGCCTGAAGGTCTGCAGGCTAGAGACCCAGAAAGATTCAGTGTTTCACTTCCAGTCTAAAGAAGAAAAATCTAATGCCTCATTCCAAAGTCTGTCAGTCAGGAAGAATTCTCCCTTATTCAACTGAGGATCAATCAGCCTTTTCACTCTATTAGGGCCTTCAAGTGATTGGATGAGGACCACCCACATTATGGAAGGCAATCCTCTCTGCTCAGTTTATTCATTTAATTGTTTATCATGCAAAAGTTTACTCACAGAAAGACCCTGAAAAATATTGAACTGAATATTAAATATTCAAATTGATACATAAAATTAACTATTAGTTCTGCCTAAGTTGATGATATTTTTTGTGCATTCTACATAGGTTTTCAAAAGGTCTCAATAGAATGAAGCCCATGACAGTGTCCTGACTTATAATACACCCACCCTTGGTGTTGGGGTTGAGGCTCATTTGTAAAGCATCTGACTACCATGAAGAGACTCTATGCTCAATCTTCCCTCACTGATCGCAAGGAGGAGGAGGATCTAGATAATACACTCTAACCATTTATACCCTTGTACAGGTTGCCCCTCCTTTTCTATCTTCCTAGTAACCCTTTCCTTTTCATTATATCACAGAATAATTCACAGGTATACCCCCTCTTACACTAGGCTCTCCTTTGTGGCAAAAACCTACATGAAGATGCCTGGAAACCTGTAAGACACTGGAAAACTGAGGCACTGTTTTTTTCTTGTTATAATTATCCCAACTTTTCTTCTTGTGTCTGCTCCATCTGCTCAGGTTGTTACCTGCTGCATCACAGCTGCAGTACGGCTGCCACTTAAAACAAGTATGTTCAGCTTACCTGAAGCATCTCCCTCTGTTTCACTACATTAGTAAATACTACCATCTTTCATCTCAAATTATTCTCAACATTTTCATAAAACCCTTGCTGACTTCTCTAGCCTTCAATAGTCTAAAATTTTATAACATGAAATTCCAAACACACAGTTTTGTATTCAACTACATTCTGTTCTAAATGGTTCATTATTGTTCCATAACTTTGTGATCTGAATTCACTACATCTGTGAATTCTAAGAGCGAATCAACTTAGCCATACATATATCATTGCAGGACTTCAGCACCAACTACCTAGATCTTTATTATTTCCAGGACTCCAAAGTATATTGTAATGTATTAAGGGTCAACAACCCTTACATTCTGCATTACCCACCTGTGAGCTGTGCTTCAACACAGCTACTCCTGCCATGAGAAGATCACTAGATGTATTTTTCCCTGCTGTTTTTTTCAAGGACAGAATTTGTGTTGTTGTATTCTTTGAGCTCTAAGTCAAACATTCAGGAATATGTTTCCTGAACAGGAATAGGAAGGTAAATATCTTTCTTCAATTCTATATCAATTTTTATTATTTGCCCCCCATGTTATTAATTTATGTCTTGTAGATTTTGCTTGGAAATTTATCTTGAGTTTCTCTCTCCAATGTCATTTACTATAAGAACTCACAAGTGGTTCCTTCCAGAAATGTATGCTATATGTGCCTTTTCTCTTTGGTCTCTTCATTGTATATTTGGACACAAAAGAACACTCTCGTCTTAGCCTGACCTTTCTTAGACAAAACTACTGAAACTTTCACGTAAATTAACCAATAAAAATAGAGATAGGGTATGTTGAGAGAAGGAAAGAGTGAGAAGTCATTCACAAAACTGTCACTTGGCATTTATCTTGGAAACCTTACTATAAGTTTTCAATCCTTCGATTCCTTTTGCATGACAATCCACTCAGATACAGGGTCTTTGCTTTCCCTATTCATCAAAGTTCTAATACAGCACTCTATAAATGGTAGTATAAAATAAATACTGGTTTAAATGATTAGAAAATAAACTGAGGATATTTTCAAACATTAAATGCAAAATTTTATAGAAAAAGTAAAATCCATCCAATCCAGAAATTTTACTAATCTATGAAATCTTTGTTATAGTTTTTCAAAAAATAATCTCATAGTCACTATTGTTAGAGATAATATTATGAAAATCTTGCAAATTTGGAATTTTGAGACTCCTCAAATGAAGGAGCCTCATCTTGCATTAGCAACCCCTTAGAGTGAAAGGTCATTTCCATCTGCTTTATTTTTCAGAACTTATTTAGTATTAGCAATCTAATTATTTGTGTATTATCACAAGGAAGCATAGATAGAAAGGAGACCAGGAGACTGGAGGAATGAGGTCAGGGGAAGGGAGAAGAGAAGGGGAAAAGGAAGTACTGGGCATTAAACTGAGCAAACTGTTATTGTCATGTACAGATATGTCACAATAATTCTACTATTTTGTATAATTATAATGTTCCAATATAAATTAAAAAATAAAAAAATTCCAAAAAATATAAAGAAGTCCAATTCTTAGAAAATTCTTCTATTTAGTTTCCATTTGCTCATCTTGTTCTTTTTTCTCCTTTTTATCACTATTTTTAAATTTTTTAGATATTCATGACATTATACATACTTGTAGTATAACTTATTCTAATTAGGATCCCATTCTGTGGTTGTGATCTTCTTTCTCTTTATGTATTAAATTACTATGAGAGAAAGAACACATATCTTACCATATTTTGGAGGTACAAGAAAGAATACGGGATCCTTGAAGATTAATGCCAAAAGTGAGTATGAACTGAATTAAAAAAAAAAGGAAAACAAGTTAATTAAAGATTATAAAGATGGTGGATGAATTGCAATGACATTTAGATGTTCCAAAGAGTGAGTGTGATCTGAGTCAGAGACTGAGCCACTAGGAATGGAAGCCAAGGAACAGCAAAGACATTGAGGAGTTGAAAGGCTAAATTTTTGGAATGAATGAAGATTTTTGAGTATGATATCCTACATCATATGCATAGACCCCATTATATGTGTGTGTAACATAGATACACTTTCCTCACCATGTTATACAAAGTAATTTACTATTTATTCTATAGCCCTTTGATTGTAGACAATATTATGGGGGTGGGTTACATAATATATTATAAGGTATAGTATTTTTCTTTAACTTCTATCATTACTTTCTTATACAAAAAAAGGAAAAATATCATGATCAGTTTTTCAAATGACACCAGTTCATCTTTTGACTAGTAAATCTTTTGGAGAGGACAAGTATTCAAACAAAGACAATTTTAAATTGCCCAATTTATTCTTCTTTAATGAAGAACAATCACCCCTCAGTGTAGCATTTGACCTATTATTCATTGTCATTCCAGGCCATAAAAAAACAGATTTTAAAGCTTGACTGCCCATCTGTTTTAGTTGGCATAATTAATAAATATCTGCCAGATGCTATACTAAATCCATGTTTTTAGCTTTTTATGACAGGTGAGTCTTTAATTTTTTTTTTTGAAGCAAATATACTGCATACTCAATCCAGTCATCACTCAATGGAGAAGGGTCAGAGGAGAGATAAGACTATCATAATAATTCCAACCATTAATCAACTACTTCTGAAATAGTTCTGCTAACATTTACTAAGTATAAGCATTTCATCTAGGTTCTTGATGCATCATTTTGTTGAAATTAAAACTTGTGTTATTTTCTAATATAGGAATAAAGGAATGTGAGACTAATAGGTAAGGAATTGCCTATTTGATATAATTAACTCAGAGTACTTCTTTCATTCTCATTTTGTTTACTTTCTATTTCGACTAACCAGTCACACTGATAGGAGTCCTTAAATGTTGAATTTCCTCTAACTTGTGCTGGGTGTGTATGAAGATGAAGGAATGCAAGTAAAGAACATGCATTGGGTGTACTTCTTCAGTATGCCAGAGAGGAGTGTTCAATGGATTATTAAAGGAAATCTTCAATTACCTGCACCAGAAATATGTAACTGAGCAAGAAGAGAACCTGGGAAGATGAGGACAAGGAGCAGCTATTCAAGAGAAAGTATTTTCTGAGAATCAATATTTACTTGTTATTAGAGAGAAGTACTTCTGTAGAGCTCACCTTCTCCAAAGTACTGGACAGAGCACTTGTTATGCTGCAGACATCGAATGTTTTGAGTGAAAGTTTATATCATACAAAGGACGTGTCTTTACAAAAGCATGATTTTTATTAAATTTCCCACCTGCTCTTGGTTTCTACAAGTAACAAATTGATAGTTAACTTAGAACTGTATTTTTAATTTAAAAAATTTAAGCCCTTAATCTCAAATTTACTGAGAAATTTTGAAATTGCTGAGTAATGATATTTGGGGTACGGAAGCATTCTGGTCTTTTTGGATATCTTTCTGAAAGTTCATTTTTACCTATTTTATTTTACAAAATTTCTTTAGTATAACAATTTAATGATTTGCATCCTATCACAAAGCTGGAAAATTCTTCAAAAACCCTTCCTTCTATTCAGTTTCCAGTTGCTTGTCTTAATCTTCCTCTTCATGCTCTTAGGTCTCTTTAAGTGATTCATTATTTTATACTTTAGATTCATAGTGCTTTGGGTACAAGGACACACTAGCAGATGCTGGTAGATATGGTAACTTTATTTCTTTGAGACTGTATTCTAAGAATCTAGCAAGCCCTTAGTCTTTTGCTATGACCCTGTGCAAGTAACAATCCTCAGTTTTCCTATGTAGTTTTATTAATAATTATTAAATGTAAAATTCTTTGTTTTCCTGACTTAACATACAATGCAATAGCAAAAACACATGGCAAGTTAGTTATAGCATATATGCAACAAATATTTCAAAATTGCCTAAAAAGTCCTGCCCAATAAAAAAGGTAGTGCATGTTACCTATGTAATTTTAAATGTTTTAATATCCACAGTGTATAAAGTAAAAAGAAAGAGGTGAAATTACTTTCAATAAAATACATTTTCAGATAAGAACCCAAATATTAGCATTGCAACATATAATTCATATTAAAAAACATTAATGATATGGTATAATTTTTTCAAATGAAGCTTTCACAATCCAATATATATTTTCTCTTTGTAGCATCTTTCAATTAGGATACTAAGTTATCACTGGATATACCTGATCCATCTTTATATTTCATAAAATATACAGTAGATAATGGTGATTTACAAATAAGTTATCTAAATCATACTTAAACATGTTATAATAGCTAAACAGAATGTACATTTTCAGACTTAAAATGAATAAGAAATTAAATAAAACAAGGACTTGAGTCTCAGTTGCATTAGCCACATATCAAGCACAGGAGCCGCATGTGGTTTGTGACTGTTGGATAGTGCTGAACTTGAGGCCAGGTGACTGTCTGATGGCTCTTGGATAGTGCAGGTCTTCCCATTTATAAATGAGATATTCCAAGCTCCCCATCACTCCTCACAAACTAGACCACTCACAGCATGATTTACTTAGGTCTCTGGTTGTCTTCTTAGAATCTGTAAACACCTTGGAATAAAGATGTGACTGATTGAACTTCTCCATGGATGAATTGTTTTCAGCTTGTCTCTGGGTAGATTTTGTTCCTTGCTGGTAATTTCTTTCTTATTATGTCTTCAACAGTCCATTTATGAAAACAATTACATAAGTGTTACACAAAGTCCAATAAAACTGTTCTCAATCTACTTTGTAGTGGTGCCTCAAGAATCCAGTTTTTTTCTGTTCCTTCACAGTTCTAGAAACACAACTATTCATGTAACAAAATAAGGAGGTGAACAAAAGTCACCTCTTTATTTACCACAACACAAAGTATAAAGACACTCTGGAACTGGAGATAGATATTTATACATGGAGATTTGTGGTTGGAATCTTTGTTCCCCAGACATTTATATGATTCTACAACACATTGAAAATACCAAACTTTTATTGGACATTCAATGAACATTGTCACCAAGAATCCAAAGTTTTGATTGATTAGCAAAAGGTATATTTTGAAGTTTTTGTCTTAAAATCATCAGTTTGAAATATAATTTGAAATCTAGATAGCAATATATACTTTTCAACATGTGGTTGAAAGTCACTTACTTGGAAACAATTTTGGGTAGTTTTTTAAATGGCTAATTCCTGGGTGTCTTTAGAGGTTCTGATACCATAGTTACTGAGTGGACTCACAGTATTCATCTTTTCAATAAGGACCCAAGTAATTCTGGTATATACTGAAGCCTGAAAATATTTACATATTATTGTGCCCCACCTCAATATCTTAAAATTACTAATATGAAGGTTATTCAAAACCCTACAGGATCTTAGAATTTTTTTAAACATTAGCTCTATTTAGTTTAGCTCAGTGTTGTGTTCAATTTCCATCTCATGATTTTCTCCTCATTTTATATTCAGGTGGCCTCTTCTTGAGGTTCCATCCATATCTGTATGTGGAAACAGAACAAGAAAATATTAAAGGATTATAAAAACCTTATTAATTAATTAAAATTTTAATTAGTTACATGATCTGATTTTTAGAAATAAAACATTTTAAAAGATAAATACTAGAGGAATTTCAACTAAAGCCTGACATACTACTATATCTATATTTGGACTGTATAAAGACTTGTGTTTTTTATTTAAAATTTCCTACCTGCCCATATGTTTTTTTTTTAAACCAAAACACTTTAAAAGGTAACATTTTTTCCGAGTTATTTTAAGACCTTCATTTTAGTTTATTCCATTTGTTAAATAATATTTAAATGAATCATATTCCATTTATGACTATTTTAATAATTTTAATATAATTCAATTTAGCACTATTTATGTGGTTGCTCATAATTTATATATCCTTGTTTTAATCTCATTATGATTTAATTGTTTTGCTTTTGTCATTTCCGTAGGAATTATTTATTTTTTTTGCATGTGTTCAATCTGGAGGTTTTGCCAAGTGGAAAATCAAACAAAGAGAAATATACTAATTACAGAGAATAATTAATATATATATCTGCACTGTATATGGCTTTCTATGGACTTTCAACACTGCCTTAAAAATTTTCTGTATATTTTCAGATTCCCTTCCTACTTTCTGAGAAAATTATTTATACATTATTCTTCTTCATGTGCTCCAACTCACTCACACCCACACCGAGTGTACCCTCCACTCATATTATAATTCATGAAGGAAAATATAGAATAGTAGATTGGAATGAATTCCCTTATGTTCTTAACAAGAAAATAGTTCTGTGACTACCTCCATTGTCACTAACTTACTGATTTCCTTATAATTAAGGCGCAGGCAGTGTGGCAGTGTCTCTTCTGTCAAAGGACCATCTCTCTTTTGGCAAACTGGATTATTTTCTCTCTTATCTCCTGGGATATTTGACCCTCCTGGGTATCTACTGCTCATATCCTGCCCCTGGTTATCAACTTGCAATTTTTCCTGCCTGGAACACTGTTCTTCTGTGTGTCCTACATTATTATTTTTTACTTTAAATATCACCTCGAAGAGATCTATTCTCACCACTATTTAATTAACTTCTCCCTCGTTTTTCCCTCCAACCCCAATTATTTTTCTCCATCAAAACATCCTGTTTTCCTCTTTATCTTCATGCATCATAGTGTATGTGTTAATTTTCTGTCTTATTTCCCAGACCATAAGCTCAAAGCTCAAAGGAGACCACCTAGGTCTCCTTTAAGTAAAATGTAGATTTTCTTCACTTCCACGTTTCTAGTTCCTGTCATAATGCCTGACCCACTGTAATTTCTCAGTGAGCACTGATTGAACATGTAAATAATGTCTCTCAGATTGATATTTTGATATTCCATAGCACAATAATTCTCTCATGTAAGTTACTTTCAATGTTTTCAATGGCAAACAATCCTTCATAGCATATTTTTATGTCCACATCTATGTATTCATGCCATAATTTCTGTAAGAATGATTGTTGATGTGAAATTACTGCATCATGACATGAGGTATAGCCACTTAAAATTCTGGTGCTTGGGAAACAGAATATCAACATTCATTAGATTGATTCTAAATACAAGAGATAAAAATCTCTTCTGTCCAATCCACATCTTTCTCTTCGGGCTACTTGTTCCTTACCCATTCAATGATGTGTTTATTTTCAGTACAGTGTACATATTCCAAATACTGGAAAGATTTTTTTCGTCTTGGTTGCTCCCACCACAGTCTTTATATAGACTATATAAAGACTATAGAACTATATGTATTATAGAATCAACTGATTTTCCAGATTTTACCTCCTTCCCATGTTTTCTACAACTGTTGGCTCTATGCGTGTGTGTGTGTGTGTGTGTGTGTGTGTGTGTGTGTGTGTGTGTATGTGTGTGTGAAAGAGATAGAAGAGAGAGAAGAGGGGGTGGCTGGGAATTGAACCCAGGGGTACTCTATCACTGAGCATCATCCCAAGCCCTTTTTGTTTTGTATTTTAAGACAATGTCTTGCCAAGTTTCTGAGGCTGTTTTTATGCTTCAGAGAGATGTCACTATCTTTTCAGTTGGTTATACCTTGTCTGCATTTTTTTAATGTCTTAATCAACATCCTGTCTGCTTGTTTGAGCATTAGCAGTGGTTGTCTAAAGCTCTTCTGGAAGTAGTGACCTGCTTCTAAGAACTTGGTCTGAACACAAGAGTTTTCATTTCTCCATCCTTTGAGAAGATCAGGATATTCTGGCGCTTTAATTTGAAATACTTAAGTCCATGTCAGCACTAGCACAGTGATGCTCCTCTGTGCTTTCTTTCTATTCAATGTTGATCCCTTTTTCCTGGATCTTTCGGTTCTCTACACAAATTTCTAGTTCTCCTTTAAGTAAAAGCTATAGCATTCTCTAACTCTTCTTGCTAGACTTAAACATTTTTGATACATACTTTGTGTTTATCAGGGAAAAATTATGTTTTATTATGTTTTGTTCCCATATGTCTTCACCTAAACAATTCTAAGATCTTTGAGGACAAGGAATATGCTGCTAAAGACATCTAGCTGTGCAATCAGAGAACTGTGTTTGAATCAATTTTTACCACTTTTCAGCTGTGTAAACTTGAACACGTCACATAACTTCAGTTGTCTTGTTTATAAAAACAGAATCTAAGAGCCAATCTCACAACATTGTGAAGAATCAATAAGACAAAGTCTAAAATGTACATGAAAGGGTGAGTAGCATGCTTTATGCACCTCTTAGATCTCAGGTTATGGGGCATCTTTGACCTATAGGCAAGGCTGCTGAGTTCTGAAATTCAACCTTGTTTTTGCCCTGACGCTACATAGCCTGTGGGCTGCTCCCAGTCAATGAGTATGGTGGGTTCACCAATGCACATTCATTCTTAGAACATGGGAACACCCTTTCTTTTCAAGAATTCTATTGCCAAGCCAAACTGTCTTAGAGTTGCACTAAATTCTAAGGGTCTTCTGCCTACACTTATTTCTTTCACATTCTCCTTCGAAATGATCAGATCTGCATCACAACCAGACTTTTGTCCCATAATCCACTAGTTCCCTTCTCATGTTCCCTTAAAGGTGTTTAACCCTTGTCATTGACTTCTTGAAGGACCTGGAATAGCAAAGGTGGTTCTGAAAGTGATTTGAGGAAAACAGGCTGTAATGGGATGGGAATTTGAGACTGGCTCACCTGTGACCTGGTGGTTGAAGACAGTGCTATTCTGGTTGGCATTGGCGAGTGAATAATCCCTGGCACAAGGTAGTAGCTCAATTGCTAAAGATTTCACCAGTGGTAACCCAGGAAAATGTTCCTAGAAACAAATGCTTTGTCAGGTTCAATGATGTAAGTACTTGAAAAATATGGTGGGGACAATGCCTACAAAGACAAAGTTAGTTGGTCATTGCTAAATTGCTTACATAGCTACATAGAGATAATGATTGAGGGCAGTAAAGAGCAGTTAATGGTTAAGGGCAGTAGCTGTGGGATTTCTCCAATGCCTTTTTAAGAGATTCTTATCTTTTGTAATAGAAAAGCAGGTATTTCTGAGCAGAAACCTGAAGATGTTGTTTGAGCTACAGAGTTCCAATGATATCTGAATACTTATCTGAGGAGGTCTGTTATTAAAAAGTCTAGAACCACATATTAAATACAACTTCCTTGTGGGGAAATCCTAGCATCTGGAAACATGGGATGGGACATCGTTGATTATCCCTAATGATACTGATTACTGAGCTCACTGTTCCTCTAGACTTTCAGGAGTAGTCCCCCTTCCCTTGTAAGATCTGGCATCTCCTTATGCTAGATGATGCCCAAGAAGCCTTTTCTCTACAAAGTGACAGGTACTTCCCTTGGGAGGTACCCTAATCCTTTATCTTGGATGACAAGATGCTAACTAGGGTTAAATCCCTGAATAACCCAGCTAGGGATATGCTGTGCTTGAAAAGGGAGGAAGGAGACAATACACCAAGAAAAGTGCAAGAATCTGTTAGTATTTAGCAACAAGAGCCAGGGGAATACATCAGATTGGATTTTATTTTTTTTTTTGTAAGGGGGATTGAACCCAAGGGTGCTTAACCACTGAGCTATATCCCCATCCCTTTTTATGTTTTATTTTGAGGCAGGGTCTTGCAAAATTGCTTAGGCCCTCACTAAATTGCTGAGACTGACTTTTGAACTCGCAATCCTCCTGCCTCAGCCTCCAGAGCCACTGGGATTATAGGCATGTGTCATGACACTCAGGTGAGAGTGGATTTTGAGGGGATTTGATCAAGGGGGCTAGAATAGAAGACTGAATAATAACGAATTCATTAATTTGAGACCAACTTTCTTAGAATATAAGGTTAAAATCCTAGTAGGAAGACAATGGGAACAGAAAAAATTTACTCCTAGAGTGTTGCTTAGAAGTCTGGGAATAGTTATTTTTACCAATCAGCAATGTGAAATCCTAAGAATGGTAAAATAGGAGTAAAGAGTCTGAGGAAATAGTATGTGTTCAAATGGATATACTATGTAAGGACAAATGACACCCCCACCCCATAGGATTGTGTTCTACAGAAAAGCTCAAAGGATCCTATATCATTCAGGCCTTCAGGAACACACCAATGAGAGGGGCACAGTTGACTGAGTTCAATGGTGGACCTCCTTCTCAGTACAGATTTGCTATAGAAGAGATGGTCAAAGAACTGGGCTCATTAATATCTATGGAAGGATGGTACCTCAAATAAAAAGAGGTAGATAGTGGGGAGTTTAAACAGTAAAAGCATTATGGCATTTCACTTAGAAAGTGGGTCTTTAGAGAGTCCTGAGCCTTCAGAGAGTTAACAATGTAGGCACTGGCTCAATGGGCCCCCTCAGTGGTAATTTCCTTTCAGTTGCTGAATGTTTACAGTTGGAATTAACATACTTGATACTTGCAACTGGAGCAACTGCAAGTTGCTCATTGAGTCTGTAGTCTGTGGGTAGAAGTTATCAAGCGGGGGGGATTGGAGGGAGATTTGTTCCATCATTAGAGGCCTAAAAGATGCAGTAGTTCTTATTGTATTTCTTTGTATTATAGTTTGGTTTATTGAAATTCTGTCCTGGAGAATAATTACAGATCACTATAGATTTAGCCAAGTAGTAATTGAGGTCACAAATAACTCTGGCTGAAATGGAATCATTGCTAGAATGAATTATTGAGGTCTTAGGTACATGCTACATGGTCAGTGATTTGGCAAATCCATTCTTCTCCATTCCACATAGAAAAGTAGATCAGAAACAGTTTGTACTTAAGTGGTCAAATAATATGCATTTATAATTTTATCTTTGGGATAGGTTCTCTCTCCTGGCTCTGTCATAACAGTGTGAATATTATATATATATAAAGAGGATTTGCTGTGGTATAATTAAACATGGACAAAATAATAATGATAATGAAAATAAAAATTTTAAATGGGGGTAGATTAGTAGACTAAAGAAAACAACAGGGGGAGGAAAGAGGAGAGGGAAAGAGAAGGTACTAGGGAACTAGATTTATTAGACTATGTCATGTACATGTCTGAATATGGCATAATGAAACCCACTATTATATGTAATTATAGTGCACCAACAAAATGTTTTTAAAACTATATAGTCCAAAAAGAACTGAATGTCATGATCATTCTCCAAAATGTCATACTCCATTACAACAATGACATAGTGATTGGACAAGAAGGATAAGAAGTGACTAGTATCCCGGAGTCTTAATAAGACACTTAACGTTCTGAGGGTTGGAGATTAATCCTAGGAAGTTTCAGGGACCTGTCTTTTCTGTGAAATCTATGGATGGAGGGGGCAGAGATATGCTGAGATATTGTTTCCATAGTAAAATAAATTGATGCATCTTGCATCCATTACAACAAGCAAGGAAGCACCCCACACAATAGATCTTTTCTAGGTTCTATATACACACATTCCACATCTAGGACTACTGCCTTGGTTTAATAGTGAATGCCATGAAAAGCTGCCAATTCAAAGTCTAACATGGAGTAGGAAATGACTCTGAAGAAATTGCAGGTGGCGGTGTATCAGCCTTGCCACTTAGGCTATATAATCTAGCAGATTCTGTGGTGTTGGAGGTATCAGTAGTGGAAAAAGAAGTAATATAGAAAGTATGGCAATCCCCATTAAGATGAATCGATGTATGCCCCTGAAATCCTTGAACAAGGTCATGCAATCTGTAGTAAATAGCATATTCATTGAGAAACACTTCTGGATATTACTGGATCCTGATATAAATAGAGTGTTTTACCTTGTGACAAACACAAAATGACCATACATTTGGAAATGGATTTTATAAACTCTCTCAAACCTGCCAAGTGGAAGCCAGATGTTCTTAGTAGCAGCCCAATGTAAGTTGAACATGGTACATTTAGACTAAGCTCAAGCAGTACCAGATGTACAAGTAACTGCATGAGTAGGTAGCCATACCCCACGTCACCCTACATGATTACTCAGTATTACTTGCCTGGTTTATGCCTATGTTGGGTCTTCTACAACAGGTAAAAATGTAGAAAAGTCTAAACTATACTTCTTGGAGGGGCTTAACAAATAGTGAGCAAAAGAATTTGATTAAGCTTCTGTATATGTACATAATTATTCTCTATGTTCTATGGATGAAGAAACTGAGGCCAAATGAATTAAATAAAATTCATAGGTAATGAATAAGGGAACAGAAAAACAGATGTCAGACTATACTGTGCTTTCTATGACACCATCCTGCTTTTACATATTTACCACAGAAGGTTTTCTTCATTTTGGAAAGAGAATCAAGTTCATTGTTACACATTAAAATATAACACAGTTAATGCCCCATATTTAAAACATTTAAAATGCCATGCCCTATTTGCTAACCTAAAAACTGGTATCGCATATGTTGAGTCACTTTTTTCAATTACTTGCAAAAATGGATAGAAATTGGGAGGGGCTGTGAATTTATGCATACTAATGAAATCTTAAAATAAAATGCTTCCATGTGCAACTTCCAGGCTTGTTGGATAACTTTACTTGATTGAAAATTACTTGAGAAAGATGAAATCATAAATTACCTTAAATTTACTGAAATCCTGTGAACCACCTATATTAAGTGTAAAGCTGATGAAGTTTCAGCTTGAATGAAAGTTGAGAAAAAAACATGGCTAACGATTCCAGTAAATCTCCAAAAAGAAAGCTGAATTAATATTAGCTCTGTTGGGTTCAATGTTGGGCAACATTGCAAATATATTTCTACCATCATTATGATTGTTTAAAAATTATAGATATTAACACATATTGTCTGTACAAATTAATGGAGTTTGCTGTGATATTTCCATTCATGAATATATCATACACTGATCATGCCCATCCACCCTTCTTCTAACTTAATCCCCCTCTCTCCACCTCCCCAGCATCCTTTCAATTCCCTAAAAGTCCTTCTTAATTTCTTTCCGTCCTTCCTTGCCCTGGCCCTTCCTAGTCTTTAGTGATCTCTGTTTTGTTCTGTACTTCTACACCTTTGGGGTAGAAGTTCAGAACTGACTTCCATAAATAAGTGTGGTATTTGCCTTTCTGTTTCTAGCTTGTTTCATTCAACATAATGCTCTCCAGTTCCATCCATGTTGTTACAAATGACAGAATGTTATTATTATTATATGATATTATTATAAGCTGAGTTGTAGTCCATTGTGTAAACATACAATATTTTCTTAATTCATTCATCTACTGGAGGGCATCTGGGTTGATTCCAAATTTTGGCTATTATTAATAGCACTGCAATAAACATGGGAGTGCAAATTATCTTCTTTCTTATGAAGATTTCATCTATTTTTGGTGTGTACCTAGCAGTAGAATTGCTGGATCATATGATAATTCTATTGTTAGTGTTTTGAGGTATCTCCATGCTGTCTTCTATAAGGCTAAACTAATTTAAATTCCTACCAACAGCATACAAGAATTTCCTTTTCTCTGCATCCTTGCCACCATTTTGTTATTTCTTATCTTTCCAATAATAACCATCCTAATTGGGGTGGGATGATATCTCATTGTGGTTTTGATTTGCATTTCTTTAATGATTAGTTAAATTGAGAATTTTTTCATGTATTTGTTAACTATTTGTATGTCTTCCTTTTTGAAGTGTCTGTTTATTTACTTAGGCCATTTTTAAATTAGATTGTTTGTTTCTTTGGTGTTCATCTTTTTGAATCCCTTTTATATTCTGGATATCAATCTCTTCTTGGATGTACCATTTGCCAATATTTTCTCCCATTTTGTAGTTTGCCTCTTAATTCTATTGACTATTTTCTTTGCAGTGCCAAAGCTTCTCAATTTTGTATGATTCTATTTGTCTTTTTTTTTTTTTTACTTTTTTTTGCATCATCACAGTTGTTAGAGTTCCATTTAGCATTCAAAATTCATATTTTCTGTTCTGTATATTCACTCTGAACACTTTTGACTGTTTATACTACTACCAAAGGATTCATTCATGTATTGCCTCATTCAACAAACCTTTAATTTACAATATGTTGGTTACTGTATACCTGAATAATCCCTGTTTGCATTACTGAAAACAGGTAAATTATATTCATATATTATTAAATTATGATAAAGAAGCATTTTTTAGATGAACAGAATTAGGCAAAGAAAGTTAAGTAATTTCTTTGGTTTCACACAGCAAGTAGGAAAGAAGTTGGATTAAAAAACAGATGTGGCTCTAGAGTTCATGTCTTTATTCACTATACTTTTTCTCACAAATTTCATAGTGCATTACTTGCTGCTCTTCTGTATACCACTTAAACATATATGGAATTCTATCAGTAAAGCTAAATATAATGACAAAAATGAAGGGTCTTTTGTTAGGTATTTTTGTGCCTGTGGCAACTATTTGGGGCCAAAGTAAGTTGCTTATTTAAAAATAGTTTTTATTTATCATAAATCACTTGGAAGGAATCTGATAGGTATTGTGGCTGAGCCAGTTGCTATAGAATTTGACATTCTATATATGATGAAAATTATTGAGTACACCTCTAGATGTGATTTAGTTATGTCAACACAAATTAAGCAAAAATCTGAACAGTCAGTAAGTAATATGCAGCAAGGTTATTTTAAGAAATGATGAAATTGGGGTTATATTGATAAGAAGTCCTTGTTATTCATAAAATTTGGATCATAATAAATTATTTGGAATCCTTCGGGGACATATATATAATACATATAATGTGTTTTATATTCAGAAATAAAAAAGGTAAATTGTCTATTACTCAAGGAACATGGTGACTGAAGTGACTTGTGAGATTCTGCAAATAATATGCTAGTATGATTTTTGGAAGGTAGTACTCTATTTCTGTAAGGTCACTAATTTATTCACATCAGAAGTTTCAAAATATATAGTTGGTTTTAATGGATACAGGGTCTTACATATTAGAAATTAAAATAAACAAATGATTGAGCTGAAAGAGATCCTAGAGTGCATGAGATTATAAACAACTTGAAATTTTTCTTTCTTTGGCAGAAGTAATCTCATGGTTTGAGCCAGTATGAAGCTCTTATTGTTTTCAAAGCACTATATTGGATGTTCTTATAACCTATAACATCCTTTGAAATTTATTTAATGAACTGAGTTTACTAAAATAAAAAATAAAGAGTCTGTCACAATTTGGATAACCTAAACTGGGAATCCTATGATTATTTCCAACTGGTCCTGGGGTTTTGTTTCCCAGTTGTGTGCCTTCAGGCCCATCTGCTTCCATGGCACAGTGACAGCTCATACTTTGTTGGAGCCCTGACTTGCCTAACTAAACAGGGGTATTAAGTCAATGTTCAAATAGAAAACTTTTCCACTGAGCTATGATTTATTAAAGATATTCCCTCCATTTATTTTGTACTCAGTAATAACACTTTACTGCTCAGCCATAATTCATTCATTAACATTTTAAAAATACAGACACTTTTATTATAAAATTGATTTAGATTTATGGAAAAATTACAGACAGCACAGGCAGTTCCATATATCCCACAAAAACAATTTGCTTTGTTGTTAGTATCTTACATTATAATGTTATTTGAAAGAATTAGTGAACCAATAGTAGTCAGAACTAATTAAAATCCATATCTTATTAGAGTTCCTTAAATTTTATCTAATATATTTTTATGTTTTCCTGGAACCTTACATTTAGTTGTCATATCTCATTAGTTTTCTTTTGGCTATAACTCTCTCTCAGACTTTCCTTGTTTTTGGTATCTTTGAGTTTTGAGGAATGCTGGTCAGTATTTTGAGGACAATTCAGATAGAATTTGTTTCTGATTATTTTACCATGAGTAAACTAGGGTTTTGAGATTTTTTAGAAGGGAGATCACAAAGGAAAGGACATTTTCATCATGTTCATCAAGTATACATACTATGGACATGATTTATCATTGTTAATATTGATCTTGATCAACGGGATGAAATAGTTTTGATCAGGTTTCTCCACTACATAGATACTAGCCCCCACAACTGTTTGGTCTGTCTTTTTTTGGAAGAAAGTCATTATGAGCAGCCCTCATAAGAGTTGGGGTATTATCTTCCACCTCCTTGAGAGTGAGGTGTATACTTAACTTGCTTGAGATTCTGCATGAGAGAGCTATCTACTATTTTTCATTTATTTAATCACAAATTTATATAAATATGGAGTCAGGGATATTTGTTGTATACTTATGGACTGTAACTCAATACTATTTTGTTTACTTATGCTGCAGTTGTGCCAGTTTGGGTCATTGGAAAATCTCTTAGTTGGTTCCCAAGTCCCTATGACATATCCCCAAAATTGTGGCTTGTTTTTAACTTGCTTACTTTCTGGCAGTACAACATACTTACCATGTATATTTAGTACTTAGCCCTAGGAACAACTATTTTTCCATGGAACTATAGTTTCTTCTATTGAAGAATAGTGTTAAAAACCAAGATCTGAAGCTAGTTATACTCATTTTCACTGGGGTGTTATTGCTTTTAGGCCATTTCAGCTAACAGAACATGGAAAAAAAAAAACATATTATAGTTGTTCATATAACCAAATACAAATACATATTTCCCTTCTTCACTCCCATCTGTGTCTCTATGAAGTTAAAGCAAACATCCACAATGTTAAGCCATCACCATCTGAATTATACATACCTTCTGATGGTCTATAACCTCCTACACCAACAATGAGAAACCTGAATGCCACCATCCATGATCCTTACTTAGTCATTCAATTTCAGTATACATCTATAGTCATTTAAAAATTGTTAACCCTTGTCTTCATGGGGAATAAACTTTATGATTCAGGGTAAGGTACACATACGTAAGCCCTTTTACCTTTAGTTACAGACTTCCCTTATTTTTCGTTAATTAGGTCAGCATCTTTCCATCACCTCCTTAAGTGAGACTGTTTTATATTTGTAATATATTTAGATCATTTTTTGTCACATTGTACATTCCATTCTGTGATCCATTGACTGCCTATTTTTAAAAAATTCACAGGTATTAAAGTTCTATGGACTTTGAGAAATGCATAGTCATGTACTCCCCATGGCAGTATCATACAGAATGTTTTCCTTGCTCCAAAAATTCCCTGTCCCTCAGCTATTCAACTCCCTTCAACCCCATAAGACTATATTTCAAATTATACCTTACTTCTACCCAACTATCATTTTTCTCTTCAAATATTTTGTATATGAAGACGACCTAAGTCTCAATTTCTGTTAGAAAACTAATGTTAAAATGTGAAATCTTTCTAAGTGAAAGATCTTGTCTTTGCTTTTATATGACTAAGACTGAAGTGAATCTTCATGCTATATTATGATCACTGCCAATATGATTATGGAATGCTTTTAAATACATAGTGTTGGTCAATGAGCATTAGATTATGAGTTAATTACAAAGAAGGGCAACTATTTGAACTGCAGAATGCTAGTATTAGAGGCTTAAGTATACCATACCTATTATTAACAACCCAGAAACCCATAATAAGTTTTTGAGTTTCAAGGTAAAGAAGCAGAGAAAAAGTCTGAAAATTAAACAAATTGTATATCAAACACCTCATTGCATAGGTACTTGGAAGTCCTTGAGAAAATCACATGAAAAGTAGAAAAATGGCATCAGATCTAAAATCTTATTTACCTAATCAGTCTTCTAAGTCTAGAAAACTTAATGAACTTAATGAGAATTAAAGATCAATACCCATCTTATAGAATCTGATATTTGAAGCTAACAGTATAACTATTATTGGAAAATAAATGTTTGTGAAAGAAGACAGCTTTTGACAAGATACTAAACTCTATTATTTCATATCGATTTAGAAAAAAAGGTTTAGGAAAATATTTTTGTGATTAAGCTACAGGTTGTATGTTAATTGGCTTTGTGTTGCTGTGACTAATAAATCTGACAAGAATAACTTAGAGGAGGAAAAGTTTCTTTTGGTTAAAGATCTGAAAGGTCTGGTAGGTGATTCCATAGCTCTGAGTCCAGAGATGAGCCAGAGTATCATGGCAGAAGGACATGGAGGAGGAAAGCTGCTCAGTTCATGACAGCCAGGAGTTAGAAGCTTCATTCAAGGCTAATATATTCCTTAAGGGCATTCCCCCAGTGACTCATGTCTTCCCTTTTCACTCTACCTGCCTATGGTTACCACCCACTAATCCATTCAAATTATCAATCAATCAACTGGACCAATCCACTGATTAGGTCATAGCTCTCATAGTACAATCATTTCACCTCTAAATATTCCTCTATTGTCTCACAATGAACTTTTGTGGGATACCTCATATCCCAACCATAACAGATTGAAAATCTGGTCATCTTCTACTTTAAGTAAATTAAATTCAATAAATATTTATTGAATTTGTCTTTACCCAAGCTAACCTCTAACTCATGATCTTCCTGCATAAGGGTCCCTAGTAGCTGAAATTACAGGTATATGGCTGACCATATTTCTTGATCACAAGATGGGTGGTAAAAAATATAGTTTCAGTGCAGAAAACTCCTGAAACAAGATCAATTATAAGACTACTAAATGACAAATTTCTTAATCCTGACTAAACTTGAGACTTTGGAGCTTGACACAACTTTACGTAAATCAAGAATTTCCTCAAGGTTCATGTATTGAAGGTTTTTTCCCCAATGCAGCAATATTCAGAGGTGAGGTTTATGGGAAGTGACTGGATCATGAGGGTAGGGATTAATCCATAGAGGGATTTGCAATCGATTGAGTTATTGAGAGATTTTGGAAACTGTTAAGCGGTGAAAACTAGTTGGAGGGTGTAGGTCCTTATGAACATCTTTGGGGACTATATTTTTTTCCTAGGACTTTCTCCTTTCTCTTTCTCTGTTTGCTGGCTCTCATAAGGTGAACAACTTTCCTCTGCCATGCCTTTCTGTCATAATGTTCTGCCTTAACTCAGGCCCAAAGCTATGGAACCAGCTAACTATGTATGGAAACTTCTTAAATGAGGAGTCAAAATAAATCTTCCCCCTTTTAAGTTGTTTATGTCAGGTATTTTGGTCACAGCAGTGAAAAGATAACTAACACAGGGATGGAACCAGGGAGTAAATTCACTGACCTTCGGAATGAAGTACCAGTCTTTCGGTATAGCCATCATTACTTTCATAATGTAGTAATGATCTGGGTTTCCAGATTCTGTCCCAACTTCCTTCTACTTTGAAAATATTCTAAATTTTAGGTATATTTTGTTGCATACCATACTCTTAATATGTATTCTTTCTTCTTGACCTGCCTGACTTAGGCCAACTTCTTAAATGGGAAAACCATGATTGCCATCAATACTAACTTTCCAGTGGACTCCAGGTAACTACTTCAAACTCAGCATCAAGGAGCTATTTACTATAAGCAAAGTGATATTTTCTGACCTGCTTTTCCTCATGAAACCATGAGATGCTTAAAAATCATCAATGGGCATTTTTATATCCCCTGCACCCAGGGCAATGTCTTGTATATTTCTATCGCCTAGTATTTTTTACTGCATCTTTTCTGTGTTTAAATATGTTTAAGATGTACAAATACCATTGCATTACTATTGCCATTATAGTAACAAACTACAGGTTTATAATCAAGAAGCAATAGACTCTACAAAATGCAGCAAACGTGGCTATACCACCTAGTTTTCTGTAAGTACTAAGATGTTTATACAGTGATGAAATAACTATGTATTATGCAGAATGTATCTCTATTGTTAAGTGACACTTTACTCTGTGTGTGTATGTGTGTATTCATTTTCAGATCTAACCCTTGAGTCCTAAATTGAACTAATAAACAGCTAAAAGATGTTCACTGTGTAATAAATAACAGACTAACTTCTTATTTTACATTTAATTTCATCTTAATGCCATAGGGTATATTATTAATTAGGAAATTGTACCATTCCATTAGATTAATCTTTATTACAATCTCACAAAGAGAAATCAATAACCCCATATGACCAAGTGTTAGATGTTTAGTAGGTGGTTATTATATCAAAATCTATAGAAGATGAGAGAACAAAGCTTACTGGTTTATACAAACACATCAGAATTTCTTTGTGTTCTGTTTTGGCTTTACAAGCATAAGCTTTGACACTTGGATCTCATTTATTTTTTAGCACTACTATTTTTTTTTTTTTTTACTGACACCAGGAAAATATGTCTGTTTACTGTAGAATAAATGTGGTTTCCTTAAAACATTTTTTTTAAAAAACATGTGAAAGTTCATGTTTTATAGTGTTAGGAGGATTACTTTAGGTTAGAGTTCCGCATTTCAGAGGAGCCATATATGATACAAACAGTGAACAATCGGGAATACTAGCTGATAATGACATGATCATTTTTGGCAGGCTTTTCCTGTAGTTCTGGCACAAATGTAGTGATACATTAGTCATTTTCACAGAGAAGATACTGGTCCATGCCAGTCTCTTATTTGGGGTGCCATCTGCACCATTTTTTTGTCTGTAAATTTGAAAATAAAATATATCTATTGGTGGATACTATTCCTATTTTTTAATCATTGTTGCAGGCAAACTATACCATTCTTAGAGTTTAACGAATTGTACACATAGCTAAATTTGCTTTTGGACATCCCTTATTAACTGGAATAGACATCTCCAAATTGCTCTAATAAGTTTTAATACTTCCTTTTATTTAAGATTGCCAATAATTTACTATCTCTGGAGCTCTGGTTAAGCACAGGAGACAGTGAATTCCACACTTTTTCTAATAATGGACAAACTCACTTGATTTTCACTGCTTTGGTTTCCTCCTCTGTAAATATGGTAATAAAGACATGCAGTATTTGAAATGGTAGGCCACATTTCTGTTAAGGTTAAAATAATTAATCTTAGAGCTTATGATAACAAGGAGGCAGGCATTTCAAAGGTTGTTGATTAACCTTGAGTAAATGTCAAGGATACTAATATGAATTAAACAAAGGTATCAATTTATAGTGGTGTGACTCTTTTAATCTTGTAGTCAATATCTACTATATCATTTAATGGGAAGTCCATCTTTTGATTACTTTTGATTTTTCTAGATTTCCCAGGTAGACAACCTTCACTTCCAGTCTCTAGAATAAACTATTAAGAATGCAGAGAGGAATTTGGAGAAGGTTGAGATGAAATGGAAAATGATAGCAACCACTTACTGTTCCCACTTGTAAAAATAAGGTTTTTACAAGTAAAAAAGTCTTAGTGCTTTACAAATTAGACCAGGTTCTGAGAAAATTGTAAAACTGATGTTAACAAATATTTACTGTTTAATTATTTTCAAAGATGGATAAATAGAAAAAGATATACATATGTCTCATTATAGATAAACTCTAGGAGGCCTTGGACATATTCATGCTAGAAACATTCATCATGATGTCTCACTCCTTGTCCAGTCAAAGATAGATGTTAACATATTTTCCCCTGAAAATCCTGATACCCTTCTTACTTGGTCTCATGACATGAGTGTATAGTTGCTATGGCACTGAAGGATACTTCCTCATTCTATCATGGCCTGTCTCCCAAGTGGATTTCCTATTATTAAAATCATGTGCAGTTATATACCTGTGAAGGCTTTAAATTTACAGGATACTCTTTGTTTCTCTAAATATAGATAAAACCTGAAAGCTATTATCCTCTTCTCTGAAATTCAGAGCCACAAAATATAACATATTATTACATATTTTATAATAGTACAATATTACCATCCATACTCAACGTAAACCACAACATGAGGTGGGAGCACTTTCTGGTCTTCATTGGATTTTATATAATTTGACACATTTAACAAGCTACTCTGGTTACAAAAAATCCATGTGTTTATATTATAAAACTTTCCACAAATAATTTATGAAAATTACCATGTAGTAAACATACAAAATAATAGGAAACTTTTCTTTCCAAGCTGGTTGGTAAAGCAAACCTACATCTAATAATGTACTACCCTGCAAATAAGGCTCATTCTAAATTTGTCTTAGTAATAGGTAGTTCATCTCTTGACTAATGTTCAAAATGCCATTAACTCTACCTCTTTCTCTAACAAGTAGACTCTATGAAGTTTTCCTACAGCTCACATCTGGAGAAAGGGAATTGCCTTTACTCCTATTATGATTCTTTAAACTTGAAATGTGTTTTGAAGAAAAGTACTTAAGAGATAATTTGTTGTTTAATTGTCAAATTGAAGAGATAAGATTTTCCTGTTGTAAGAAAATCTGTGTAATTTCAAGTGCTTACTTTTCTCAAATATTTATGTCATTCAATTTATTTATCTATTATTTTTGCTTTGAAGCTTATTTCCACCATCACTTATTTCTTCAGTCCTGATGTATAGATAGCTTCACACACACACACACACACACACACACACACACACACACACGCACATTCACAAGGAGGGCATCATGTTCAATACAATGAGCCAGACACAGACATACAGGTATTTCATATTCTTATTCATATGCAGAAATTTTAAATAAATTTTAAAAAGTCAACCTGAAAGAAGAGTGGTTACTAGGGACGGGGAAAGGTGTGGAGAAGAGGGGCAAGGGTGGAAGAAGGGTGGTTGGATATAATCAATGCCTGCCACATGCATGTATGGAATATCACAATGAATACCACATTTTAAAAAACCTCAAAGGGGCCAAAGACAGGGGAGAGAAGATGGAGCTCCTGGATGTGAATGCATTCCTAGTTTTTCCTTGAATATGTTGACACTGTATTATCCTGAGAAAGAAAAGTTAAGTTGAAGTAAAAAAGAATTAAAAATTTTAAACAAGTGTGAAAGGGGAAATATTTAATGGACCTTCTTTGATAGTTTACAATAAATGTTTCATGTAATAATTATTTTCCAAATGTATTTCATTATTACTTGAGTCAGTCATAAAATTCTTTTAAGATTCCATGCCCAAATCCTACTTAAAATGAATTAGTTTCTATTCAACTTCAAATATGTATTGGTTAGTTGCTGCAGGAGGATAATTTTAGAAGAAAACAGTATTGGAAAAAATTGAAAGGATAAATCTAAGTGGCAGAGTTCTTGGCTAGTATATGTAAGGCCCTGAATTTGATCCCCAGCACCACACACACACACACACACACACACACACACACACAGAGAAAAGTACAAATCTTGTATAATTTTAAAGATCCCAAGCTGAAAGTGATAAATCAAACTGGTTTAATTACACAATAGTACAATAGCAAACACACACTTCTTTTTTTTTGTTGTAAACAAAAGGGATACATGTTGTTTCCCTGTTTGTACATGGAATAAAGGCATAGCATTTGTGCAATCATAAATTTACATAGGGTAATGTTGTTTGATTCATTCTATTATTTTTTCCCTCCCCCCATCGCTTCCACCCCTCTTTTCCCTCTATACAGTCCTTCCTTCCTCCATTCTTGCCCCCCTCCCTAACCCTAACCCTAACCCTAACACCAAACCCTCCTCCTCATTATGTGTCATCATTCGCTTATCAGAGAGATCATTCGTCCTTGGTTTTTTGAGATTGGTTTATCTCACTTAGCATGATATTCTCCAATTTCATCCATTTGCCTGCAAATGCCATAATTTTATCATTCTTTATGGCTGAGTAATATTCCATTGTATATAGATGCCACAGTTTCTTTATCCATTCATCAATTGAAGGGCATCTAGGTTGGTTCCACAATCTGGCTATTGTGAATTGAGCAACTATGAACATTGATGTGGCTGCATCTCTGTAGTATGCTGATTTTAAGTCCTTTGGGTATAGGCCAAGGAGTGGGATAGCTGGGTCAAATGGTGGTTCCATTCCAAGCTTTCTGAGGAATCTCCACACTGCTTTCCAGATTGGCTGCACTAATTTGCAACCCCACCAGCAATGTATAAGGGTACCTTTTTCCCCATATCCTCGCCAACACCTATTGTTGCTTGTATTCTTGATAATTGCCAATCTAATTGGGGTGAGATGGAATCTTAGGGTAGTTTTGACTTGCATTTCTCTTATTGCTAGAGATGTTGAACATTTTTTCATATATCTGTTGATTGCTTGTAGATCTTCTGTGAAGTGTCTGTTCATTTCCTTAGCCCATTTGTTGATTGGATTATTTGTATTCTTGGTGTAGAGTTTTTTGAGTTCTTTATATATTCTGGAAATTAGTGCTCTATCTGAAGTATGAGTGGCAAAGATTTTCACCACTCTGTAGGCTCTCTCTTCACATTACTGATAGTTTCCTTTGCTGAGAGAAAGCTTTTTAGTTTGAATCTATCCCAGTTATTGATTCTTGCTTTTATTTCTTGTGCTATGGGAGTTCTGTTAAGGAAGTCTGATCCTAAGCCTATATGTTGAAGGTTTGGACCTACTTTTTCTTCTATAAGATGCAGGGTCTCTAGTCTGATTCTGAGGTCCTTGATCCACTATGAGTTGAGTTTTGTGCAGGGCGAGAGATAGGGGTTTAATTTCATTCTGTTGCATATGGATTTCCAGTTTTCCCAGCACCATTGAAGAGGATATCTTTTCTCCATTGCATATTTTGGCCCTTTCGTCTAGTATGAGAAAATTGTATTAATTTGGGTTTGTGTCCGTGTCTTCTATTCTGTACCATTGATCTACCTGTCTATTTTGGTACCATTACCATGCTGTTTTTGTTACTATTACTTTGTAGTAGAGTTGAAGATCTGGTATTGCGATACCCCCTGCTTCGCTCTTTCTGCTAAGGATTGCTTTAGCTATTCTGGGTTTCTTATTCTTCCAGATGAATTTCATAATTGCTTGCTCTATTTCTGTAAGGTACATCATTGGGATTTTAATAGGAATTGCATTGAATCTGTATAGCACTTTTGGTAGTATGGACATTTTGACAATATTAATTCTGCCGATCCAAGAACATGGGAGATCGTTCCATCTTTGAAGATTTTCTTTAATTTCTTTCTTTAGTGTTCTGTAGTTCTCATTGTAGAGGTCTTTCACCTCTTTTGTTAGATTGATTCCCAAATATTTTATTTTTTTCGATGCTATTGTGAATGGGGTAGTTTTCCTAACTTCTCTTTCTGAAGATTCATCACTTATGTATAAAAATGCATTGGATTTATGAGCATTGATCTTGTAACCTGCTACTTTACTGAATTCACTTATGAGTTCTAAAGGTTTTCTGTTGGAGTTTCTGGGTTCTTTTAAATATATAATCATGTCATCAGCAAGCAAAATCCAATGATATGCTGCCTGCAAGAGACTCATCTCGTAGAAAGAGATATCCACAGATTAAAGGTGAAAGGATGGGAAAAAACATACCATGCACATGGACACAGCAAAAAAGCTGGTGTATCCATCCTTATTTCAGATAATGTGGACTTCAAGCCAAAACTAGTCAGAAGGGATGAAGAAGGACATTACATACTGCTTAAGGGAAGCATAAATTAGGAAGACATAACAATCATCAATATCTATGCCCTGAACGTCGGCTCATCCATGTACGTCAAACAAATCCTTCTCAATTCCAGAAATCAAATAGACCACAACACAATAACACTAGGCGATTTTAACACACCTCTCTCACCACTGGATAGATCTTCCAAACAAAAATTGAATAAAGAAACCATAGATCTCAATAACACAATCAACAATTTAGACTTAACCAACATATATAGTCTATACCATCCAGCAAAGAACGAATACACTTTCTTCTCAGCAGCACATGGATCCTTCTCTCAAATAGACCATATTTTATGCCACAAAGCTACTGTCAGCAAATACAAGAAGATAGAATACTACCTTGTATTCTTTCAGATCATAATGGATTGAAATTAGAAATAAATGACAGAATAAAAAACAGAAACTTCTCCAATACCTGGAGATTAAATAATATGCTATTATATGATGAATGTAGAACAGAAGACATCAGGAGGGAAATAAAAAAATTCTAAGAAGTATATGAGAACAAAGATACCTCATATCAAAATCTCTGGTACACTATGAAAGCAGTACTTAGAGGAAGATTTATTTCAAGGAGCACATTCAACAAAAGAAGAAAAAATCAGCAAAAAAACGACAACAATACGCACTTCTTAAAAATAAACTTTTGAAATAATACATGCTATCATTATTGATTAAATCATAATTAAACCTGTCAGTGTTTGAAAATATCTTTGTATAGTCCAAAATTTCACAAATTTTATGTGCTTTCTCAAGACTGAGGTTAGAGTTTTTAACTTAGGTGTCACAAGTTTTTCAGTAGTTATTTTAGCACATATTGAAATAGAGTTTTTTTTTAATGCATACAAATGAGTCAAAATAAAAAGATATTGGGAAGAATAAAATTTGGGTACACTAAGTAATGATGATGAAAACTGGCTTATAAAAGTTCCGTCTTTATTTTATGTAGTTATTCTATAATTGTTTACATTAAACTCAGAGTACCCACACAGTGAGCAGGTACAAATGAACACCTGCACAGCATCTGCTGTAAAAACAGAACAACCAACATACTATATGTTGGAATGAAGAAAAGTGAAATGCTGATCATAAGTGGTGCTTAACTTTATTAAGTCAAGAGAACACTATTACTGAAAGTCTATCTGACAAAGGTAAATTACTTTGTTGTAATCACTTTCATGAGCTGTCTGTGGCTGCCAGTCAGGGTCTGTCATTCATCTAAATGAAATGCTAGCCTTGAAAATGTTAATTTAGATGGTTACAGGCTGAAGACCCTTTAATTGATAAGTTTCCACCATTTTCTCTGAAATGTTCTCACAAAAATCTTCTGATTACCTCATTGTGATATATTTCTAAAACGTCAGTAACAATTCACTTGGCCTTATATCATAGAAATCTATTTCCTGAGGATGCCCATTCCTTTAATTGAGGATATTATGTAATATTGACTTTCCTTAGGTAAAATAAGTCCTATTTGAAATATTCTGGTAGGACCATACTTAGTTCTAAATGTCACTAATATTTCATCCTTCTACACAGATGAAATTCTTCAATTTGAAATTAATTCCCAGACTTTTAGGTCTCAGATACACTGCTATCTTGAAAGAAGTAACACATTAGGCTGTTTCTCATTCTTTGTCAGGAAGAATGAGTTGATAAAATCCTTCTTCAAGAGAATGTTGTTGAATGTTGTTCAAGACCTTGAGGAGATGAGTGTAGAATAAGTATAATTTACTTGAGAGTAGTAAAACAAATGAGACCAGGTGGGAAGAGCTAAATGTTCCAAAAACAACAACAGAATAAAATAGGCCTCTGTGAAGGGTCTGTTCATTTACTTAACCCATTTATTGATTGGGTTATTTTTATTCTTGGTGTAAAGTTTTTCCAGTTCTTTATAGATTCTGGAGGTTAATGCTCTATCTGAAGTGTGTGTATTCAGCCATAAAGAAGAATAAAATCATGGCATTTCCAGGTAAATGGAAGGAGTTGGAGAATATTATGCTAAATGAAAAAAGCCAATCCCCAAAAACCAAAGGCTGAATGATTTCTCTGATAAGTGGATGATGATACATAATGTGGGTAGGGGAAGGAGGTAAGAGGAGAATGGAGAAATGATGGATTGTGTAGAGGGAAATAATGGATGGGGAGGGGGTGGGGGAAGGAAAGATAATAGAATGAGACAAACATCGTTACTTTATGTGAAAGCACACAGAAACCACTCCAGATGCAGGAACTCACACAAGAGATTTTATTAGGCAGACAAGTAGGGTGTCTGCCCACAGGGTGAGAGAGAGAAAGAGACAGAGAGAAAACATGCAAGAGAGAGAGAGAGAGAGAGAGAGAGAGAGAGAGAGAGAGAGAGAGAGAGAGAGAGAAAGAGGAGAATGGCAGTAGTCGAATTTCGTGGGCTAATAAAAACGGACCAATGACCAGTGGCTGGCAAGGAAGTTCGAGGGCTAACAATCTGGGTTGTAAAGTGGTGTGGGGGAGGGAGAATTATGGCAGCAGCCAATTATTCCAATATGCCAATACTATGTACATGCATGATCACACAAACCATGTGACTCTACTTCGTGTACAACCAAGGAAATAAAAATTGTACCCCATTTGTATACAATGAATCAAAAAACACAAATAAAATAGGCCTCTGCCTATAATTTCCTTTCAATCTGGTAATATATGTATCAAAATATTATAAATGTATAATATAATATATGTATCAACATCAACAAGAAAGCATGCCTGTAATCCCATAGCTCAGGAGGATGAGGCAGGAAGATCACAAGTTCAAAGTCAAACTCAGCAATTTAGTGAGGCCATAAGTAATTCAGTGAGACCCTGTGTTTAAATAAAATACAAAAAGAGACTGAGGATGTGGTTCAGTGGTTAAGCGCTGCCCCTGAATTCACTCCCCAATACCAAAAAAAAAAAAAAAATGAAAAAAGAAAGTTATGAACCTGCTGATGGTAGATTATGTCACTACATGCATATGACTTAAAACTAATGATAATGTGTAGTTTTAGTCAGATTTTTCACCGCTGTTCCTAAAAAGACCCACTAGAACAATTGTAGAGGATGAGAAGTTTATTTGTGGACTCACAGTTTCAGAGGTCTCAGTCCATGTAAGGTTGGCTTCATTCCTCGGGGATCAAGGTGAGGCAGAACATCATGGAGGAAGACTAGGGCAGAGGGAAACAGCTCACATGATGATCAGAAGCAGAGAGAGAGAAAGACTCTACTCTCCAGATACAAATATACACCTCAGAGCCACAACCCCAGTCAACCACTTCCTCCAGTCACATCCCACCTGCCTGCAGTTACCACTCAGTTCATTCCACCAAGGATTAATTCACTGAGTAGATTAAGGCTATAACCCAATTATTTCTCCTCCAAACTTTCTTGCATTGTCTCACACATGAGCTTCTGGGGGACACCTCACATCCAAACTATAACATGTATCTTTAAAAACACGAGGAAAATTAAAATATATCAGTAAATGATGAAAAAGGAGAAAAGTTCAGGTACATAATTTATCCATTTTTTTCTTTTTATTTTGGTTGACTTTTAGATACTTTAGAAATGACTGGAAAATAAGCCATATTGTTTAAAAAAAGAAAAAGACAAGCTTGATTTCTGGAAATAGTTGTACAGAATTTTAATCACATCTTTGGAGACGTCTGTTAAAGTAGTCTTACACTTATAGAATTTCTGGTTCTTATCAAAATATGCAAAATTACTGATCATACTTGGCTTTTCCACAGATGAGCTTTTAAAAAAGATTGTTTATGCTCATGTTCTAAAGTTTTCTATCTCCTTTTCCTCTTTACCTTGCTGTGTTCTGGCTTCTTTCCCTGCCACTCCACAGAAATTGCTCTCAGTAACCGCACTGTTGATTTCTAACTTGACAAATTCATTCGATGCTTTCCAGTATCCTTTCTGTACCATTTCATGCTGTTAGTCCCTCCCTCCTTGATACTTGCTCTTTCTGTCAGTTCTGTAAATTTCTCTTTCTCCCATGTTCTCTTAGGTTTTTGTTTTGTTTTTGTTTTTGTATTTGTTTGTTTGTTTGGTTTGGTTCAGTTTGGTTTGCTTTTTGCCACTTAAAACCTCAGATTCCTTCATGGGCTTCTTTCCTCCTCACACTCAAATTCAGATGTAAATCCTAATTTCATTTTTTATTCCTCTCATACATTCTGCATATATCCCTAAATGAATATACTCATTCCTTAAATTTACCTACTGTTTATGTTGATGGTTCCAATCGGGGTAATGGAGCTTACAGTGTAGTATTTCTGAGTCTAGAAGTAAAAACTCTTCTAGTGAATGGAACTATGGAACTGGGGACAATGGAGAATAACAGCACCTTGTCTCTGTGTCTGTGGCAGTCTTGCTTCAACCTGTCACAGTGCGCCAAGCATTATAAGAAAAAGTGTACATGGAAGATTATATGAAATGAAGGTTCTGATATTCTACTTTTCTATCACAAATCTACCTTTAGGAGTCACTGAGTAACCATTTTCTAATTGTTTGGGTTTACTAAATATTTAATTGAAAAATCATCTGATTTAGTATTAATAATAATAATAATAATAATAATAAAAGAGACAAGAACTGATGCTGTTAGAGCAGTCATGCCAAGGAAATGTGGAGCTTTGAAGCTTTGCATGTCATTGTAAATGCCATCATTTTCAAATTTCAAATTAAACTGTCAGCATTAAGTCAAAGAGGCAAACTGCTTATGCTACAAATTCATCATATTCTATAAGTGTGCATGATAAAGGCATCTCAGAATATTCTATATAGGGTGAATCTTTAGAAAATTATCTTAACAATTTTTATTTTCTCAGTATGTGTGTAGAATCCTTGCTTAATGGAATTCATAGATTTTGACCACTCAGATTGTATTCTTCAATGATCTGTGGATCACTATGGAGCTGTGGATCAATATGAATAAGTTACATGTTTCGCCCAAGACTGATTATCCCAAGGGTACAGTTAATTTAGGAAAGGAAGTAATAGGAGATGAAAATATATACTTTTCCCTTAGGGCCTGAAAACAAATAAAACAAATAGTAATTTCATTTTTATTTTAAAATACCAGAAAGAAGTAGATACCTTTTCTCAGAAAATTGCTCCTCACTCACTGAACTTTCTCAAACATGTCCCAACTCTCAGTCATGCTGCCTGTGAGGTGTGCCTCCAGCAACTGTGCACTATGTTTTGTGGTCCACCTGTGAATACCTGGATCAGACAGACTCAGAGAGGCAGTTTAGTTTACAGATATAAAAGAAAAAGAATTAAGATTAGAAAGAACCAACCAACCAACCAACCAACCAACCAACCAACCAACCAACCACAGTTACAGAGAGTGGGTCCAGGTCTTCTATGATGCCTGAATGCTATTCCCCATGTAGTCTCTAATACAGCACAATATTCTTTCAATAAAAACCCTACTTTGATTGAACTGTTTTGTCTCAGAATATATATATATGTGTGTTTGTTGCCTACTCTTCCCTGCTGAGAAACCCATTTCCTCTGAGAACCTTTTGCGCCATTTTTCGAAAATTGTTTTTCCCTGCTCCTTGATTTTACTTTCCTCCGTAACTCCTGTGGAAAGTGCTATATTTTTACACAAACCCCAATGCAATGGCTATTGGTGGCAACTCCAGAAGTTGGCACCTGGCCAATTCTAGACCAATTACAGCCCTTCTCTGTTTTTTTTTGTTGTTGTTTTGTTTTTTTCTTTTTTTCTGGGATCAGAAATTATATTAGATCATGCTTCTCACCAGTGGCAAAATTTTCAAACATAAAATTTACAAGTACTCAAGTACATTTCCCACAAATTTAAGTTTATAGTAAAAAAAACTGAAGCCAACATGTGATGTACAATGAAAGAAAAATGCTAAGGTGTTCTTGTTGTTGCTTCTAGCTGATCCCGAGACTAACTGCATCTTTTAACTTTCTGTCTTTTAGTTTAAATTTAGATTTTCTGAGTCAATTATGCCCATATATGCCTAAATTTGTTTAAATTGGGGTTTGATTAGGGTTGCCAAATTCAGCAAATAATAATGCAGAATGAAATATTTAGGGTATATTTGTATTAAAAACTTATTCATTATTTATCTGATATTCAAATGTAACTGGACATCCTGTATTTCATCTGCAACTTTATTTTGAACACTTACAACCAAGATAATTTTGGTGCTTTCCATGACTTGTAACTAATTATAGCTAATATGGTCCTTTAGTTATACATTCCTATTCCAATCATAAAAGAACACAGGAAGTAATTTTATGCTTTCTAGGAAAATTTGTAACATAAATATCATCCTCTAGCTCTGATTCTTCCTGTACAATATTTGGAAATTTCTCTCTACAGATTGCAAATACAACTTGGAAGCAGAGCATCTGAGAGACTTAGGCGCCTTAATATGTATTTGACATTGATGTTCTGAGAAAATGATTTAATGTACTCTCAAAGTTGAAATTCAGGAACCCTAAAATGACAAAGGCAAGTGAGAGTGACTGGACACATCATTTAACCTTACTTCTTTGGTCTCCTTATCTTTAGGCAGTAGGTAATCTTTCTTTCCATTCTTCCAAAGTGTTACAGTAATTAACATTCATGGATTGCATTAAAGATAAAAATCTCATATCTTCTTAAGCATTAGCAAGGTGGCAAATAATATATGATTATAATATGCACCTGTAATAACCTAAAAATTAATGTTTTATAGGTTTAAGAAATTAAGTACAAGAAAAACATAAGGTTCAGTTCTTGCTTTAATTGGATAAAATGTTTTGCTTTGGTATCATGGTCATAGGAAAGTTTATTTTAAAAAGCGAAAAATGTAAATATTTTCTAATATTTAGGTTATAAGCAATTTTTCTTCATGAAAATTTCATTGTTCTTAATTACAAATAGTCAGTTGTTTTTAAATGAGGTCTACCATTAAGAACGCTTTTGAAAGCATGCATTAAGACGGAGAGATGGAAGTTACTATAATTTTCAGTTCATGTTACTTCTTGAGTACTGTCACTTCTCTATATAAAGCTATAGAAAGTGAACATTAGCCCTTTAAAGGAGTCATATTTCAAGGATCAGGTGGGAAAGACAGAAGTGTTGGATGCACCTCACTGCACTGCTGTTCATCCCCAACACTTTGCACAATGTGAGAATGTTTAATAATTCCAACCCAACCTACAGATAAGAATCTCTGGTGTCACATCACAACTGACAGTGCTGGTGTGAGATTTGCAGTAAAACAATATTCCAGCTGTAGCTTTCATTTACAGAAATAAAACAGCAGAAGTGGAGGGAAAAAGGCCAGGAGAAGATAAACACTTTCGTCTTGGAACAGCACTGACATTAAATTATAATAACTATACTAAAACAAGGAGAGAAAAATCGAACGTTGGGACCTAAAACTGATGTGTATGATATTATTTGATATCTATTGCTCTATCTATATTTTATTCTCCAGTTAATGTTTAGTTATCCAGAGAGATCTCCAAATATAAATAAGCTCTTTTTCAAATAAAGTCTATGGCAACTGTGGGACAGGCAGTCTTATTTTTCTCCCATTAATCACTAGAAACTTCACACGGCGTGAAAGTCTCAGGGGATATATCTGGCTGGGAAAAAGATCCTCCCTCCTCAGTTCTAATCAGTCCATCCCATCTGTAATGGCTTTAGAAAATTGTTAATGACATAAAGTGACAGTCGAAGGGCTTTTTGGTCCGTCAGTGTAGGGTTACTATGAGCTCTCTAACAAACTACTACAAGCAGGCCTCAAAGCTGCTGGAAAATGATCTGGATTATGAAGGAATAAATTTGATATGTTAGCAATCACAAGCAGGAACTGAAAAGAAAGGCTTCCTTAATACAGTCCTTTCAGGCTATAATGGGAGATATGAAGATAAATCTGGCTCGGAGACAAACCCACATAAGACTGCAGCAAGCACACAGAATATAGATCTCGATTATGAGATGTGTAAAACACACAATGGCCTGAATAAGGAGCTAAGTATATAAGTGCAAACAAACCCGTTTTTATAGTTAGCATGGCATTTTGAATGGAGTTTTAAGCCTAAAGGACACAATCCTACATGCAGAAGAAGATGGGAAATGTAACAGTAAGTACTGTGATTTTATATATAGAAGTCTAATAAGAAAATGTTCTAGAAAATTATGAACATGAAGCAAATTAAACCTGAATTTCATTTTTCTCATGAAACTGGACCTTTGCTTCCCCTCATCTAAAATATTGTTTTTCTTCCAGTTACATTATCTTGTTTTGGATTTATGGAAATTTTTTACTGTGATGTGCAAATGACTACAATTTGAAGTATCCGTTAAATACAGCAACATGACATCACAAGGTATAATCTCATTCCTTGCATTATATAAAAGTTCTGTACAGAACTGATAAATAAATGCATAACTGGGAATTTGATTCAGTTAAAAATAGGCAGATAAAAGAAATGTAAATGGTAATTTGGGGTTTTTTTTTTTTAAGAATAATTTTATTCCAATATGGAAAACATTTTCTTTCATGTACTTTTTCAGTTTCTAGAATATTCACCTCATTAGGGTGTCATAGAAAGTGACAATATAAACAGTTTCCCACACATCTCCTGTAGGTTGTGCTAAGGGCTATAAAAATAAAATATTCTGACAATTTCACAGATCTTGAAAGATGATAAAAGATTTTTACCTAGTTATATAGAAAAATTTTTTACTTTGTAGGAGATATTATTGCCCAATCCTACCTGCTCAAAAAGATACAAAAAAGGGAATTTTACCTTAATGTAATATGTTTTCCATATTAGTGAAAAATTTTGGAGACCCTTAAAAGCAGGATAACTGTGTACCCGTCTGAGATAGTTTAAGAAGGGCTGTAACTGGCAAACTCTATTCTTACCAGATGGTTTCTAAAGAAACCTTCCAACTCTGTGTTTCTTTAATCAGTTACGATTTCTCTTAGATGGGTATCATTTGGTAGGAATAGACAACAGCTTATAGATCCTGAATTAGTGTATAGTTGTGCATTAAAAACAGGGATGCAATGGAAAGAGAACAAGAAAGTTTCTCAGCAAATAATTTTGATTGAGCTTGGTAGTGGAATTTCAGGTGCTATCTTTTCCTTTGTCAAATGTTGCACTTTCTCTCTGAGAATTACAGTTAGAACTGGGAAATCACTGGCATTCTGAAAGAAGTTCAGACCATTTGACTTTGGAATGGGTCATAGATTTTGGACACCTACACTAATTCCTTCAGGCTACTAGGGAGCCATCTCATAAATATCTATTTCACTCCTCTATAATGATTAAATGACATCATTATGACCTGATTTAAAGAATATTTTACACAAGGGCTTTAAATGGTACCCTAGTGGCCTAGAAGAGTTAATGCACTTAAAGTGCCTAATTCAGTCTTAATTTGCAATGTACAGTGCAAGGAATGTGTCTCAGTAACTCACTGATAGCTTCATCTAATATAAGAATATTAAGGAGAGAGAAGTCTTTTGAAGGAGTTTATAAAAGAGCAGGTAGCAATTCTGAGTAATTCAGCTCTGCTACAGAAAATAGGGAACACATACTGTTTTATGGAATGAAGTGTTTTCCAATTCCATAATTGGAAATAAAGCCAATTAAGATCATTTTTTAGTAGAAGAAAAGGAAAGTGATATTCTTTTTAAAGAATATCTCAAGAGATCATGGTGCATGGCTATGTGTTTTTCCAAATTACAAAACTTATGTGTAACCCAATCTGAGAGCAAATAATATTTTTTTTTATAGTTTGGACTGTGAAACTAGGAGAATGTTTTTCTAACTTTTAAATATATTAGGCATTACATAACTATATAATACATCAAGACAGCAGGTTGCAATTAAAAACTGATCTTTCCTTATATTACGTGGAATATTTTTATTGCAAAATCTGCCAAAAACATGTAATCATTTTATATGGTGTTTAATATTGGTATGTCAAATCCCATGATTGTGTTGAGCAAAGGATTATCATTTCCTGAAAATATGAGAATGAAGAAGAGAAGGAGGAGAGACAATTTTAAAAGTAAAGTACACATTGTGGCATTAAAAAGGTTGGTCAGATGACTACAATGATTAATAGAAGCATAGAAATATGGAACAAAAACAACTAACCATTCTTCAATGGTTATCTAAATTCTTTTGCATATTAGCACATGTTTATGGCTCCTAAGTCCAGAAATAACTCAATAGAAGTATATTTTAATATATATAATATGGTTTATCATATGATGAATGAAATGTTTCAAATTGGTAAATGAGCAGAGGATTCTGGAAATCAGTACAATGTGATTTTGAACAGAATGAACTCTTGAGTTATACCTCTGGGTTCTAATCGAAGCTCTTATGCTTAATAGTATACTACCTCAAGCAAATCATGAAGTTCTCTTCAGTTCCTTCAATGGCAAGTTGAGGAGTAAAATAGCAACTACAAAGTTGGCACCTCAAAATTAGCAGAAATATTAAGTCTGAAACATTTGACAGAGTATCTAGCTCATAGCAAACCACAATATATGCTAATTTTGTTATTATCTAATAACTGACATTGGGACAAATGGTTACCCACATAGGAAACAATAGTTTGTTCCCCTCTCATGCCTTATGGAAAAAAAAAATTAAAACAAATGGATTAAAAAGCTAAGTGTTAAACAAAAGAACTATGAAAAGGATAAAGAAAATGTATTTGAACATTTATAGAACAATCTTATGGTAGAGGGAAAGCAGGGAGCAGAAAGTGGTAGATAACCAGTCTTCCTCTATGTCCAATAAACTTCCTTACTTTCAATCTTTTGGATTGCTTCAATTCCTGTTCTAGTAAACCACATACTTCCAACTAATTCCCTTTGGTTCATTCTTCATCTTTCACTGAAATCTGAGAAGTATTTATCCTTTTTAAAATAATCTGTGACTATCTTAGATGTAAAGGTTAAAGGCCTTGGTATGATACATGGGACCCTTTATGATCTTCACTTCCATTATTTCAATACCTGTGCTGTGGAAGGGGCTCACTATATAGAATGGAAAACACTATTCAGCTATACACCGTAGAGTAGAATATTGTTGAAAACTTTACACTTTTAATGGAAAGAATATATATATAAAGATAAAAGACACATGGCAGACAAGAAAAATACAGTGTATAATGAAAAGTGTTGTTTTAATTTACATATGAAAAATTTCTACCCTTAATTTTTCTAAAAGTAACATTAAATGAAAACACAGAGGTATTATCTAGCCTCATTTCATTGTTATTTCTATCTTCAGCACCTTCTCAGACTTCACCTTGGATAATCTTTTCCCACATAAAGGAAGCAGTATATATGTTACTTCAGCAAAAATTCTTCCTTTCATGCATGTTCAGTCTAAAATATGTTTCCCCAAATTTCCATCTCATGGCATCTGTTTCTTTCTGTCATAGCTCTTGTTCTTTATTACATATTTATGTCTTTTGGCTTTACCCCCATTTGACAATAAGTTTGTTGGAAAAGACTGAATAGTTTTGCCATTCTATAGTGATATATAGAAATACTTCATATAGCAGGTATTGAAATGATGAAAGTGAAGATCAAATAGGGTCCTGTAAATCATATCAAGGCATTTAGTTTTTATCTCTAAGATAGTCACAAAGGAGTTTTAAACAAGATAAATCCTTCTTGGACTTCACTGAAAGATGAAGAATGAACTGGAAGAGAACATGGTTGGAGGCATGTGGTCTAGGAGAAAAAGAATAGAAACCATCCAAGAGATTGTGAAAATCTAAAATTAAGGAATTTTAATGGAGACAGAGGAATAACTCCAAAGATATTTAAAATTTGACTCTTTTAATGGTACTAGGTAACTAATGAGAATACAATTTGATTCCAGATTTTGGAGCAGATTGTAAACCTTTAATGCTATATCAGGATATTCTTTCTCTAAATAATATAAAACAAATTAACAGTTTTGAAAATAAGATTTTGTTTGTATTTCTTTCTGTCTGTTTAGTTGTATATTTTAAATTATCTTGACTATAAAGGACCAAGTTATAGGGATATACAGATTGGAACTCTAAAGATCAAAAGAAAGTTGAATTTTCACAATTCTCAAATATAGTCTCAAGAGTCATGGTCATCTTAATAAAGAAATTTTGGAATACTGACAACTAGTGTCAGATGAAATTCCTTCATTATTACCACTGCCACCACTGCCATCAATAATAATGGCAACAACAACATTGACAAATATTTATTGACTATTTATTATACAGAAACATGGCAGTAGTGTTTGGATACATAGAAATCTGGCATAGTCTCAGACATCAAAGAGTTAGAATATATGCCAAAAAATGTATATTTTTTAAATATGAGACTTTAAATGGCACTGGTCATGTAGAGTAGCATGTGATAAAATGAGAGTTAGGAAAGTCATTTCTTCTATAAACTGAAGACACAGTTGTCCATAGATTGAAAAACTCTTTAGGAAAAGCTTCATGGAAGAGGTTATACTTGAATTATTACTTAAGGAAGAAACATTTTAAAATAAGGATAACTACAACTGTTCAGACAGTGGGCATTGGGAGAGCAAGAGATAGAGTTCTATGTCCTGTTCTAAGGACAAGGAGACAAGAGTACAAATGTACAAATGTCACTGCTTTGACCAGGGCTCTGAATCCATGGAAAACTGGGTAGAAACAGATTGCATAGTATCAATGGTGTCAAAGTAAAGGTGATTTACTTTGAAAAAAAATATAATGGTTTACTTTGAGAAAGTGGAGAACTATTTACAAATTGTGAGGAGAGTAGCTACTTGTGAAAAGTTGTTTTAAGATTTCAAAAGAATGAATGTAATGATCATGTTCTGGGTGAATCTTAGTGGTTTAGAATTCAGGTTGATGAGACCAAAAAGTTTTAGGAGGGAAATGAGAACCTGATTTGGGAAAATATAAGGAGGATATAACTTCATATTTATATTAACTTTTACTATAAAAATTTTCAAAATAAAAAAGCAAAGAACACAATGAAGCCCAAAATTCAACAGATTCAAACATTACCAATTGATGACCAATTATATTTTATTTGTCTACCTACTATACCTCCAGATGTTTTGAAGGCAATCATCATTTCATTTTACATATGTATATGAATTCCTCAAAGATAAACACTCTTTAAAGAAAAACCTAATACCATTATCATAACTAAAATTAAAAAAATATTAACAGTATCAGAAATATAGTGAGTGTTCAAGTTCATATAATTTTATTTTGAGTTTTTTCTTAATTCATTTCTTTGAATCATTATTCAAATAAGGACCATTCTTTTCAATTGGTTAGTAATGTTTCTGAAATCTTTTTTAAATAGTTTCATTTCCTACCTTTTTTTTCTTAAAATTTATTTACTAAAGAAACACTGTTTATATTTTGCTGAATACGTGCTCATAGTAACATGTACAATGTCTTTTTCCTCTTCTATTCCCCAGAATTATCATGGTGAAATTTAAAAGTTTAATCAGATTTAGGTCTGACATTTTGGGGCAATATTTGCTTATAGGTTACATTGTATATATTGAGGGCATATAATATTTGGTTGTCCCTTTTGTGTGTTTGTTACAGCATTTATTATAAAATGATGATATTCTATTTCAATCATTCATTTTAATTTATTAACATAAATATTACTGTAAAGAAAATTTTCTATCAATAATTATCTTGACATATAGTTCATATAGAAAATTTTAGGATAAATGTCTACTACCCTTTTTATTTCAGTTTGCAAACTGAATTTATCCCTAACATCTTTCAAAACTTACCAATGGGTAGTCTTTCTTTGTTTTTAAAGAACTATTATTAAGTCATGGATTAAAACATTTGATATACTTAAAACAATTGAATTTGTCCTTACTATGTCCAAATTGTCCTATTTGGGGCCATTGAGAATTTCTTTAATTTGAATTCCAAGGCCTCTTCATAACATCTGATAGCCCTTGTAAGATTTTCTATATTATTATATGTCAACATGTTCCAGGCTTATATTTTAAATTTCCTACTCAGAATCCACAATCATCCATTTCTTTAAGAAGCCTTTATTCTTTGTATTATGCAATGGCATTGAAAAAACCATAATTTGGGTACCAGATGGGTAGAACTAGACATTGCTTTTTACATATTTTCGGAGTACAAAGCCAAGAAAAGTGTATTGTTTAAATTTAAAATTTATCATGAATTAAAGAAGATACTTTCAACTCTTATTAAAAATGTTTTTAACCTAAATATATTTTTACATTTATTTTCTGCTCCTCTCATTTCAGCAATTTTGTTTTTCAAGGGTCCTCATCTATATCTTGATTTACTCCACACCCCTCGCTACACTACTACTATAATTGTCTCATATTTATTTCACTGTTAGATATAATACAAAGTATCAAAATATCTAATTATTTTTCATTTTTTTATCTCAATATATACAACTAAGGATACATAGTAAAATTATTGTGGTTAAAGTCATTATAAATGGTTCCTGTTTTAGTCAGTTTTTTCATTACTGTTCCTAACAGACCTGAAAAACACAATAAGAGGAGGAAAAGTTTATCTGAGGGTTCATGGTTTCAGAGGTTTCAGGCCATCAGGCAGCTGGTTCCATTCCTTGGAGCTTGAGGTGAGGCAGATCATCATGGCAAAAGAGTGTGGCAGAGGGAAGTGGCTCACAGATGATCAGGAAGCAGAGAGAGACTCCACTTACCAGATTAAAAAATATGTACCCCAATGCATACCCCCAATGCCTACCTCCTCTAGTCACATCTTACCTGCCTTCATTTACCACTCAGTTAATCCCATCAGGGGATTAATTCACTGATTGGATTAAAACTCTCATTCCAATCTTTTCTCATCTAAACCTTCTTGAATTGTTTCACATGAGCTTTTGGGAGATGCCTAATATTTAAACCATAACAGTTCCCTTCTCTGTATTGTACCACCTGTCTCTTCATGCAAGTATTTCATGTTATTTTAATTACAGGAGGCTTATATGTGTGCTCCTAATTTCTAAGGCTGTGTTACCCTTATTTTTCTTATTTAAAAATCATTTTTTTTTTTTTTTTTTTTTTTTTTGCAGGGTACTCTTACTTTTATCCAAGCTGAACTCTGTTTAGTGTTAGGGGAAAAAATAAACTAATGATATTTTCATGAAAGTTGAATCTTTATGATATCTTTCCGCTTAAGACAATGATGTGCCTTTTCACTTGTTCATTTCTACTTTTGTATCTTTCAGGATTATTCTGAAGTTGTCTGGATGTGAGAGGCATTATGGAAGGTGAAAAAGCAGGGCTGGAACCTGAAAGAATATACAGAGAAAACCATTGTTTCCACTCTCTCCTTTGAAGCTTATAGAATGCTATTTTCTTTTTCATAGAAGTATAATCACTTGAAGAAGTTAACAGAATGAATAAGTGTGAATTTCCATTTTGGAACTAGACCTGAGTTCTGCCTTAGCTTTAGTGGCAACTATATATGTCAATCAAACTCACGTAGGACTGACTACCATTGAAAGCAATTAGAAATAATCCCTGAAAGAAGAAATATGAGACAATTATTCACTCTACAAAGCCACATAACATGAAAAAAAATACAAAAATAAAAAGACCAAGAGTATTTTTTTTTTTGAAAATTGTAGATGTTTGCTCTCCCTTCCTCACATGCTGCTCAGAGTGTAGCAGCCTTCCACTTGTTCTCCTAGTGCCCCACACGGCATTCTGGATTTGAATGTCAGTCAGATCCACGATAGCCCTTCATTGAACCTTTCTGCCTTCTTGTAACTAGTCAGTTGAGTCTAACTTCTTCAAAAACTGCTTTAAAAGTCCTTTTGTCCTCTCCATTATCTTTTCCAGTGACACTACCTTTTTCAATCATTTTCTCATCAATAATATTGAAATTAATTCCTTAACAGTCCTGTTATTTGCTTTATCCTCTTGCTTCTGTTCTCAAATGACAAGATGTGACCATATATATCCTATTTATAATACCTTCAAGTCATCTTTTGTACTACTTCCTTGAACACTCTTTAAAATTAGAACCTAAATGATTCTGTGACCCCTCATTACCTAATTCCCAAGGCATATTCTAGAAAATGTAATTCTTGGAAACCCACAAGGTAAATTAGCTATAAAGAATTCTCTCTTTATCCATTCATCAACTGAAGGGCATCTAGTTTGGTTCCACAATCTGGCTATTGTGAATTGAGCAGTTATGAACATCAATGTGGCTGCATCTTTGTAGTATTCTGCTTTTAAGTCCTTTGGGTATAGGCCGAGGAGTGGGATAGCTGGGTCAAATGGTGGTTCCATTCCAAGCTTTCTGAGGAATCTCCACACTGCTTTCTAGATTGGCTGCAGGCAAATGGATGAAACTGGAGAATATCATGCTAAGTGAGATAAGCCAATCTCAAAAAACCAAAGGAAGAATGATCTCCCTGATAAGCAGAGAATGACACATAATGGGGGGGAGAGGGCAAGAATGGAGGAAGGAGGGACTGTATAGAGGGAAAAGAGGGGTGGGGGGAAGGGAAAAAATAACAGAACGAATCAAACAACATTACCCTATATAAATGTATGATTACACAAATGGTATGCCTTTACTCCATGTACAGAGAATCAACATGTATCCCATTTGTTTACAATAAAAATAAATTTAAAAAAACTCAAAAGCAATAAAAGAGACACAAAAGTTAAAAAAAAAAAAAGAATTCTTTCTAATAGAGAAAACCTATTTCAATGTGGTCAACCATTTAAGACCAGACTAATGTGATCATGGACTATTTTAAACATACTTATTAATATTTATCAATCTATGGTCTTAAAAATTAAACTTTAGAATATACTGACCTAAAAAGTGATGCTTAAACTCTTTATCATTAATGATCCCAGTTTCCTCTTATTCCTAATAACCCACCACTAGAAGGTAAGATCTGAGAAAAGAAGATTCAAGAAACTGAGGGCAAAAGGCCTTTAAGAAATATGAGCAATGAGAAGGAAATTGTTAAGAAAGAGATCCTTTTAGATATGCCCTCCAAATTCTCCAAGAGATGGAGATGAATTTGAAGGGGAAAAAATAAAGTTTGCTACAACTTTCTGGATTTGATGTGTATTTGATTGCCTCATAGTAACAATTTTTTTCACAAATGATATTAGGGATATGACAAAAAGGTACAAAGGAAGAAGATGGGGCTTTAACTTGAAAAGAAAGTGGAGCTGAGGGAAATGTTTTCCTAATTTGAACGAGGGAGATAAAGGAACAAATTTCAAAGCATTAGAGAGAAGATAATTAATGGAGTAGTGTACTAGAAAGGATATTCATGTAAGTGTATGCAGAGTGTAGTTTGTGTGCGAATTGTATTACTGAGGAAAGAGATTGGACACTATCTTTTAATTTCTCATTCAGTTCTTTGAGCAATAACCTGGATTGATAGGACACTAATGTTAATATCCCTTTATACCTCTCCTTTGCTCTGATTAAGAATTTTTTTCTTTTTCACTATAAAACCTCCTAGATACCATTTTCCTTATATTTCCACAAATATAAAAAGCACTTCATTTCTAATCCTCACTCTCTAACTCTGTGAACATTCAGAGAGAAAAAAACCTTCCTAGGATTACTCATGGCAAAGAAAAGACTATTTCCTCTGTCTTGTGTATATAAAACTTATGTTAACATTCTTTCTAGAAATAGCACTGGCCATGTATGTTTTTGACTGTTCTTATGAAAAAATTTTGTCATTCTCTATTGTTCTCAGAATATTGGCAATTTGGAAATACATTTAAGATGTGAAATAGCACAAAGGGAATTCTGAGAAAAACCAACCTGAGAAATATTATTGTACAGGTTTTATAATTCTCTGCTATGAGATCAGGCATGAAGAAGGACAAAGGCCACATATTTCTTTTTCATATTGGAATGATCATAACATTATTTAGACTTTTAATAGAAAATTACTGTATTTCCCATAATCTTTAAGTAAGAAATAGGATTTCTGCATTACCTGTGAAATGAAGGTTAAATAGAAGTAGGAAGACCACCTGTACATTGTCACCAAAGAGTCCCTGAGTTTTATCCTTCCTGGAACATCTCTTACACATGATTCCTATTTTTTAGCTTGAGACTGTGACTACAAAAACCTTTTGTTCCCAGCACCGCCAAAGCTTCCATCTTTCTGCAGTGACCTGCTCATAAGATGTGTTTAGCACCTGCTCATAAGATGTGTTTGCACATCGTTGGTACCTTATAGTGACATGCATGTTCTCATCAAGGAGGCTGTCATAGGATTCAAGAGATGTTAACATTTTTCCATCTGTGTGTGTGAAAGTGACGTTTCCTGTTAATTTTGTTCTCTTGCTGAATTCCCTAAGCAAAAGCCTTCTGTGGGAGGCAGAATGATGTCATTATAGTCATAGCATAAAATTTTCAACCTTTAGAATGAGACATATTGTGGCATATATTTCACTACTTTTAAAAGCAGTGAAACAATAACTTGGAGGATGATGATATCAATTTTATATTTTCAAGTGTGGCAGTTTCCAGAGCCCAGAGAATGACTCCAGGACTATTTCCCCAGGGAACGTGACTTTCCATGATAGTCTTCCAAGAGGAGGTCCATCTTTGGTTGCTTGCTTTTATGATAATAGAGACTTCATTATTTAATTTCAGAAGTATAGAGATTTTGTGAAAATATAGCAGTTTATCAATAACTGCTTTGGGAGGAAAATGGGCTGTTTTTATTAAGTGTCATAATCAGGTGATCTGAAAAATAAAAGAAATTCAATCTATTCAGTCTGAGTGAATGCCTGAGAACCATGGTAGCTGCTGGTGGATGCTGGTGGAATTTCTGGTCAAATTCTAAAGACCTAGCAACCAGGGGTTCTAATGTTTGAGGGGAGGAGAAGATGATGTGCCAGTTCAAGCAAAGAAGATGAATTCATTCTTCTTTTCTCTCTTGTTCTACACAGGTGCTCTATCCATGTTTTGGATGATGCTTGCCCACAAGAGTGAGGCAAACTTTCTATACCCAGTCTTCTGAATCTGATGCTAATTCTTCTATAAACAATTTCCCCGTATGCAGAAATAATGTTTTACTGACTATTTAGGAATCTCTTAGCCCTGTCAATTTGATGGAAAATTTTACCATTACAAACTCTGATATGTAAAAAGTTTAGAAGTTGTTATTCCTATTCTTACTACCAGAGAAAATTTTTAAAAAGTGGAAATTGATGACTGTCATTGGACCCATTAGTATTGAGGTTACAGAGAAAACTGCCACCATGAAATACAAAGAGGCAAGCAAATGTAGAATCACAGTCTTGATTGTCTATTCTGTAGAAGAAACCACTGGAATCCTAAAGTGGGAGGAACAGTTGAATGGCAGTTTCATCCAATTGTTGGAGGCTGAGTAGAGACTAGCCTGAGAATGAGAAATTCCGGGGCTGCATGTTGGGCTTCTCTCTACTTGCTTGGGTTTTACTTCTAAGAAGCATACTAATTTTTCATCTTGAAGAACTAAAAATGATCTCCTTCTGATTCTGGTAAGAAAAGGGTAAAGCAGACATTGTAAAATATTCCTAGAGCACTCTCCACAATAAAGAGTCACTTCCCAGGGGGAAGACTACCTGAGTCTTATTTACCCGACAGAAGGGCATTCCCTTCACTCCAGGATCTTTCCTGTGACACCTAAGTGGTGGAGGTGGAATCTAATGGCTCTCACTTGTGAAGAATATAGCCCAAGTCATGAAGTCACACAAAGACTGAGATTTCATCATAATATTAAAGAATGCTTTTCTCCTATACTCCTTACTGTCATATCAATAAAGATCCAGTATTATAATAGAATAATATATCTCAAAGTGCTATAAGACAGACTGATCTAAAGAAGTTGTTAAGGATGTCAAACACAATACAGAATACAAAAACAAGACACTGAAAGATTATAATGTCTCTAGCACCTACAGCTATGAAGAACATTAACCACAGCCCTCCTCCTAGGCACAGTAACATAAAACCTCAGACTATAAGTCTATTCACTTCATCTCTTACTACATGGTTCATTATCCCTGACTTTCATAAAAAATTACAAGACACACGAAAAGGCAAGTGAAAAGTTCAAAGACAAATCAAGCATCAGCCTATACTCAGAAATGAACAGATGTTGAAATTACTAGGGACTTTAAAATAACTGGGACAGATAAGTTCAGAATTCTGTGAAAAGGGTAAAATAAAAGAGAAAGGGGTAAAAAAAACAGAAAGATTGAAATTATAAGGAAGAAAATGAAAAGGAAATGATAAAATCAAAATCACTATCATAGAATTGAAAAATACTTTAGAATGGTTTATCCATTGAGAAAAATAAGTTAACTTAAAGATCATTCATTATAAATTTACTGAGAAATACAGAGAAAAAGGAATGATGATAAAAGAGCAAAAGATCTAGGTAAATATGGGCTGATTATAAAAAGTGTAATTCACATATAAGGGGAACATCCAGAAGGAAGAGAGAAAGAAGCATTAATGCAATAACGACTGAAAAATTTCCAAAATGAATGTTGTATACTAAATCATAGATGTAGGGATCACAGAATTCCAACCAAAAATAATTTAGGTATATTCTAATGAAACTACATTAAGTGAAACTTAAAGAAAAAATTTTGAGAAAAGCTACAGGAAAATAATAAATTATACTTTGAAGAGCAAAATGGTAAGTGTTAAAACATACTTCTCTTAAAAACTAAGTTATCCAAATGAAAGTGAAGTGAAATATTTAAACTGTTGAAGGGAAAAGTGTAATGCAACCTAGAATTCTATATCAAATGGAATTATTCTTCAAAAATGAGGGCAAAATATTTTCTTAGACAAGTACTGAGTGACCTCTAATCAATATATTTTTCTTGAGATAAAAACTTTTTAAATGTTTTAGGGGGAAGGAAAATGACATACTCAATGAATACTGTTATTTGAAGGTGGATATGAATTTGTTAAAAGTGTATATGAAAAACTCTAGGGTAATCAGAAAAGTTATTTCTATATATATATAGCTAATAAACTATATATCTGTTAATAAACTAACAGAGGAATGAAAACAGAATCATGGAACATGTTGAATAAATAACAAAGGAAATGATACAGGAAGAAAAAGAAACCAAGTAATGAGTAGGAAACATAACAGTTGCACTTCATATTAAACCAATTAGGTAAAAATCCTTTTTAATGTGAATAGTCTATCTATGCTGATTAAAATTTGAATACACGACCAGGGTAACTCCACATCATATACAACCACAAGAATAGGATCCTGATTAGAATAAGTTATACTTCATGTTTTATAATACTCCAAAATACACTCTACTGTCATGTATGTCTAAAAAGAACAAATAATAAAAAGGAATCAATAGTCCTATCAAAATATCAATGATAATTGTTATAGAACTAGGAAAAAAAAAATCCTAAGATTCACATGAAACCACAAAAAATTTGGAATAGCCAGTGTAAAAAACACCAAAAATATATACACAGATGAGATATAAACATATATGAAACTGATCAATGTCATCTACCATTAGGAAATTCCACATAAGAACAGCATTAAAATATCACCATACAACTGTTAGAATGAACAAAACTTTAAAAATCAAACATTATAAAAAGCTGGTGAGAATGTGAAGACACAGAACTTACATTCATTAATTAGGGGAATGCAAAGTAGTAGTCACTTTGGAAGAGTTTCTTTTAGTAATGCTAAATGTAGTCTTATCACATAATCCATCAATTGTACTCCTAGATATTTATTTGCCCAACTCTTTTATTAAGTCCACACAAAAGCCTGACATGAATATGCATAAAAACCTTATTCATTATCACCCAAACCTAGAAGCCACCAAGATGTCTTTGGGTAGTGAATGCATAAATATGCTGTGATTCATCCATGAAATGAAATATTACTCAGTGTTTAAAAAAATGGAACTTTGAGGCCATGAGATGTGACTGAATCTCAAATGTTTATTTTGAAGTGAAAAAAGCTAGTCTGAAAAGGTTTCATTCTATATGATTTCAATTATAAGACAACTGGAAGTGCCAAAACTATAGACAGTAAAAAGATCAGTGGTTGCAGGGAGAAAAGAGGAATAGTAGAGTAAATGAAATACAGGAATTTACAGTGTGGTGAACCTATTCAATATAATACTGTGATGCTGGATATGTAATATGTTTGTCAAAACACAAAGAAGCACAGTACAAAGAATAAAATAATCATGCAAAATTTAAAAATCATTTAGGAGTTTATGACATCTCAGGATAGAATTCAGTATGTGGCAAAAACAAAACCTTACAAATATATAAAATAACTTCACTGAACTTCGCGAGAAGTGCTACCTTGAGTGCATTTTAGAAAGGAGGAGTCTGAGACTAAATGCAAAAGAGCTGTGCTTGTAAGCATTGCATACAATGGATACAGTGTGTTTCTGTGATGGGTCAGCAATTCTGATAATGCTATGTATATATATTGGAATAAAATAATTAATAAAATAGGTAATGGACTGTGGAAATCAGCTTTCCTACACTTGGAATGAGAATATAAAAATAAGCAGAGAGAGGACGGTAAATGATCAGTTTGATGATGGATTACAGTTGAAGACATTAGTATAAACTCATATTTAATTTAACAGATACAGATGGTCATATATATAGTCATATCTACAGATATCTGTAAATACATGGGTTAATATGTACATATTTCTTTGTTGGATGAGAGTGCCTTAAAAGTGTTATTTCACTGGGGAACAAGCACCCTCACACCCACATTTTGGTTTCTAAAATCCATTCCACAATAAAAGGAATTAGAGTTCCAAAAGCAGAAATAGTTTGAGGCAGAAAATATATAAGATACACCTGGATCATCTTATAGCAACAGATATCAGTAAAATGTTACAGACACACACATACACACACACACACACACACACACATACACACTCACAAATATGCAGGTGCTAAGTGATGGGGGTTTGTCAAAACAATACAGAATCCAAAGGAAGGATTCTTTGATTCTTGAGAATCCAAGTTCTCAAGAGCCATGGTAAGAACAATGAGCAAAAAATTAAAATAGTATGTATTTTAACAAATTATAAAATAAATATACATGAATTTGCATTGAGTTCAAATAAATGATTGAATACATAAAGAAATAAGGAGAAAAAGACAAATTGCAGGGAATTCCAAATATTTTCACTCTCAAGAAGGTAAAGCATAATCCTTCAATATTTTAGTGAAGGCTCTGCCTAGTAAATCCCTTTCAAAAAGTACAGTATGGAGAGGGGTAAAAGTAATCACTTTATAGTGATGCAATCTGACAAACATTACCTCAGCCTCATGATCAAGGTCAACATAGACAGTGATAAGTCATGCTGATACTATTACCATTGATAAAATGTGATGAAAATGATATTTTACTTCTACTATATTCATTTGCTAAACATGTAACCTCAGTCTAACAAGAAAGTATATACTAGACAAATGCCACTCGATGGGCATATTTAAAAATACATAGTCTGTAATTCAAAACTACCAACATCATCAAAAACAAGAGAAGTAATAATTGCCAAAATGAAGAGCACCCTGAGGAGACATAACAACTAAATATAATATGTTATTCTTAATGGAATTCTGGAACCAAAATAAAAAACTATTGGATAAAAACTAAGAAATCTGAATAAAATGTGGATTTTGCTTAAAAATGGCCTATCAATAATGGTTTATTAATCATAACAAATGTACAATATTAATGTAAGGAGTTAATCATAATGGTAGATGGGTAAATAGTTTATGGGACATCTCTACACCATCTTCATGATTTTTCTGTAAATCTGGAAATGTTCAAAATTAAAGTGATATTAATAAAAATGTTATTTAATTCATATTATACAGGAAAAAAACCTCAAGAATAACTTATGGTACTAAAAACGATTACATCAAAAATATAAATATATTTAATAGTATTAATATTATGTTAAATATTACATATATGTGTATATATAATCATTTACCTTGAGCAGGAAATCATTTTAGGACTACTAATCAGCAGAGGGCTAATGAAAAGTTTTCACATTTGAACTTTATTAAAATAAGTAAAAGAATAAAACATTCTAACATATTTAATATCAGTTTACTATGTGGTTTATATTTTTACCTTAAGGACCCATAAATATTCTTTTTTAAAAAGAATATTTATGCATATTATAGGATTAATATACATTCATCATAGAAAGTATTGAAATGTATAATGAAGAAACTAACAACTCACAAATTGTATCACCCCAAGATAACAAGTTTTTAAGAGTTTAATATTTAACATTCTAGCCATAACATTATAGTTTAGTAAAATATTTAAAATATAGAGGAAAACTTTTCTTTATTGATATGATAATCTGGAGAGCATTGAACATCCTTTTGGGTATTTCCACCCCCTCCCCATGTTGTGTTCTGGAGTTAATCTATCACTGGGTATATATTTTTGGGAAATGCAAATAATTTTAATATAATTACATTAGCGAGAAACTGTCATAAATTATATCTACATAGTGACATTATGACTAAATGCATTTGTGAGTCAAAGTAAGTTCAATGAGTCTTAAAACTATCCTAACTGACATCCTTGACATACAGTCAATTTGACTGAAAATCCTTTTCACTTGTGAGTGAATCCTTTAGTCGATAAATTTATGTAAACATATGACAGTCAATATTCTGGGTTCTGGATATGACAATGAACCAAAGAGACATGCATCTTGACCTCACGGAGTTGTTTTTACCTTCTAGCAAAGGGGGCCGAATAAATTGCATGAAAATTGTCATATGATAAGAAATGCTCCTGTGGGCTGATGGGGATTGAGTCGATGTGCGTAGAGCTGGAGGAAGGTCTTAGGATCATAAAATCCTAGAGGGTTCGAGTTTCTACAACCAAAGAGAATCCTTGGCATTCTGTAGTTATTGTAGTAAGGGCAAAATGACCAGTTCTGACAAAATGGTATACCATGGATGTCAGTTTGAAAATTTGGCAGGATAGTATAACAAAGGTCTTTCCGTGAACATCCCAAGTTCAGAGGACCTTTCTACATTCCTGTCCTATCCTGATATGGAAATCATTAAAAAACTGGCTTCATGACTCCTGTCAATGCTGGTCCCAAGGCTAGGGGAAGTGCCTGTTTAATTACAAAGATGTATTTAGAAACAAAAGAAAAACAAAAAGAACAGTGGTTTTCTCCTGCCCCATAGGTGTTAATTCTGTTTATGAGAAAGCTTTTCATAAGACTTCATGAGACTTCCTCATGTCCTTGCTAAGAAAGTATACAGATTGTCCCCCAATTCCTTTATATTTAGCATCCTTAACTATATTATCAAATATCTCTTTCGGAGCCTCAACATACTTGTCTGCAAAAGTAAAATGATAGGGTTTCTGTTCTGACAGATAAGAACTTAGTAATTGCCACTTCATCCTAACAACAACCAAAAAAATTAAATAAACTTGTACGGTGGTGTATGTCTATAATCCCAGCTGCTAGGGACTGAGGCGGGGAGTTTCGAGTTTAAAGCCAGTCTCAGCAATTTAGCAAGGCCCTGTGCAACTTAGTGAGACCCTGTTCTAAATAAAAAGGGTTGAGGATGTCTCTCGGTGGTTGAGTGCCCCTGGGTTCAATCCCTAGTATCCTGAACAAAACAAAACAAAAAAACCCAACAACTCTTCTTATTCACTAAAAAAGTGTGGTCATAGAGTAAATCACAGTGCCCCAAATCAGAGAATCAGATAAGAACACAGAGGAAATCATACCTTACCATCAGCAGAAACCTCTGTGGGAATTAGTGCCAGAGTATTGAGAAATTGCCAAAGTCTCAATGTGGAAAGTCTGAGCTGAAAATTCACAATAAATACTGGAGGAAAATCAACACATGCTTCTAGCAGGAAGAAGGAAAAGGGAACCATTTTAAAATATGCCAGAGCATTTTCTTCTTTGTAACAAGGCCTGCACTCAGGAAAATGAATTTCTCCCAGAATTTAACCTGTTGGGATTATATCTGAACCTAATTCACCTGGGGAAGGTAAACAAACACAAAACTCCAGCCCCTTCTCCCCATCCTATCCTACATAAAAAGAGAAGAGTAAACTGAGAAGTGGGGCACAAGCTCACTAAATGACTGAGAACTAATCAGAGGACCACAGAGTGCTTCCCCTTTCCCTCAAGGAGGCACAATGGTCTTTAATGAGCATGTGCCTAATGTCTTTAGCAAAGAGAGTGTTAAAATAAATTAGTCAAAAACTTCAAGGAGAAATAACTAAAAGCACTGCTATACTTGAAAATTTCAATACGCCTTATCACGAATGGGCAGAAAAATCAGCATAAATAGTTGCTCTCAACAGCATCATCAACCAACCAAATATAATTGACATCTATACACTACTTTGACAATAGGATACACATTCTTCTCAAGCTTACATGGAGCATTCCCCAATATATACCACATTCTGGCCCACAAGACCCATCGCAATAAAATTTAAAACAGGGCTGAGGTTGTAGCTCAGTGACAGATTACTTGTCCAGCATGTGATACATGGGCGGGGTTCCATCTTCAGCACCACATAAAAATAAATAAATAAAATGCAGGTATTGTGTACATCTACAACTAAAAAACAAATTTAAAACATTTTAAAACAATAGAGATCATTCAATACCTAATCAAATCCCAATAGAATTAAATTAAAAATCATTTATAGAAAGAAAGCTAAGAAATCTCAAAATCCTTTCAGGTCAACACACTTCTAAACAACTATGGAGTCAAAGAATAAATAAAACTTAACAAAATGTGTGGAATATAGTAAAAGCAGTGTTTAGAGGGAAATGCATAGCATTGAATATGCATATTAGAAAAGAAAAATATGATTAATCATCTAAGCTTCCATTTAAAAAAATTAGAAAGAAGGCCAAATTAGTATCTAATATTAGCAGAAGAAATGAAAACTAGAGAAAAAAATCAATGAAACTGAGAACAGTAATAGAGAAAAGTCAATGAAATAAAAATATGGTTCTTTGAAAAGAGCAATAAATTGTATAAGACTCTAACCAGAGTCTTTTCATTAAGAAAAAAAGAAGACATACGATACTAATACCAGAAATGAAAGAGGACATTACTGCAGATACAATGAATATTTAAAAGTTAATAAAGGAGTATTATGAACAACTCCATGCTTATAAATTTGATAAACTAGAAGAAATAAGCCATCTTTGGAAGATAATCTAGCATAAATTGCCAAAAGAAATAGTCTTAATACTCCTCTATCCATTAAACAAATTGAATCACTAATCAATACCCCTATAAAACAGCACTAGACCCAGTTAACTTTTGGTGAATTTACCAAATATTTTAGATACACACAAAAGGCATGATGCATGAAAGAAAAATTAATATGTTTTGCTTCAGTAAATTTTTAAAAATCTGCTCCACCAAAGATGATGTAAAGAAAATGAAAGAACAAACAAGATTGGGAGAAAATTCAAAAGACAAATCTATAATGACTGTTATCCAAACATAAGTGACTATTATTCAAACATAAACCAAGAACTCTTAAGAATCAAGAATAAGAAAACAAACAACCTGACAAAAAGTTAGCCAAAGGACTGAATAAACTCTCACTTAAGAAGATATACAGATGGTGATTAACTGTATAAAAATGTTCAACACCATAATGAGAATTGCAAATTAAAACAATACTGAGATATCATTAGATACCTATTAGAATGGTCTAAATCCAAGACCCTGATAATACCAAAGGCTTGTGAGGATGTGGAACAATGAGAAATCCTGGTCATTGGGTAATGTTTAATATTTTGAAAGACAGTTTGGTGAAATCCTACTCTTTAACGATTCTGCAATTGTGACTTTTGCTACTTACCCAATGAAAAAATCTTTATATCCACACTAAAACCTGCACACAAATGTTTACAGTAACTTTATTCATAATCGCCAAAACTCAAAAGTGACAAATATGTCTTTCAGTAGGCAGACTGACACACTATGGTATGAACGATGGAATACTACTCAGTGCTAAAAAAATATACTATCAAACCATGAAAAGACATGGAAAAGACAAGGCATATTATTAAGTAAAGGAAAGCTACATATGTTTACATTATAGAGTTGGAATCGTATAGTATGTAGCTTCTAGTTTCTGTTACTTAGTATCATATTGGAATCATAAATCATGCTATATGACAGTCTGTACAAAGAAAAACTACCAAGACAGTAAAAATTTCAATGGTTGCCAGGGTTTAGTGGAGGAGGCAATGATGAATAGCTGGAGCACAGATTTATAGGCACAATTCTGTGTGGTACTAGAATAGTGGCTATGTGTCATTATAGATCCATTGACTGTACAATAGCCAAGAGTGACCTCTGATGTAAACTATGGGCTTTGGATAATAAAAGTATGTCAGTATAGGTCCATTGATCACAGCAAAAGTACCAGGGTATTGTGCAAGGTTGACAGTGGAAGAGGTTGTTCTTGTATGAATGATGGTGTAGGGAACTTGCTATACTTTCTGCTCAGTGTCTCTGTGAGGCTAAAACTTCCCTCAAAAGTTGTTTTATTATTGTTTTTTAAGTGAAATGTTGTGACTGAGTTGTATAAGTAATATTTTGGTAAAATTAAGGTCCACACAGTTAATTTTGGGGGGTTTTTAAGCATACATTGCCATAAAACAGAAAACAAAAATACAGAGAGTTAATGAGACATAGAAACTCTTTTCATATGGATTTACAATTAGGTTTCCAATTTACATAACAGAGTAGGAAGTTGTCAGTTCTTTAAAAAATGAAATTTCTACAGTATAAACCAAAAGACTTCTGATCATTGAAATACAAAATGGGCTTATAAATGTTGCCCATCTTGCAACAAATCAAGCAGAGTTTAAAGGAAATTTAAGCTGACATTTGAGGCTCAGTTTGTGATTTCAGGATCAAGTAGAGAATGATTGGCTATTTTTTATTGTTTGAACTAAGTGGAATCAAGCAGTTATCAGACCAGTCGCTTTTATTTGTTCTTCAAGTTTACAACCTTTGTGAGCTGTAATGTGATATATGAAACCAGATGCCTTCCTGAAAGCCATGAAGAAATGATGTAGAGGGTAAATAATTATTGGTCATTTATACTGGGAGCTTTAAGCACTTTCATTTTTCTCTACCTGTTTTCTTTTTTTGTTCCTAATAAAAAACTAAAAGCTAAGTCATTTTTCTTTTAAAATAGAGTTACTTAGCTGATGACATTAAAATGTCAAGTGCCGAATTACTGGGACAAACAGAGCAGATGCCATGCTTATCTATCTATCTATCTATCTATCTATCTATCTATCTATCTATCTATCTATCTATATGTTTTTATTTATAGGGTAGTATGCAAACCATTTCTTCTAATTTCATTATATATCACAATCTAGAATGATATAGAAAATGTCTGAGTTCATTTGTTTATTCATTCACTCAATGATGATTTATTGAGCACTTATTATGTGTCAGGTGCTATTCTGGGATGTAATATTAAGCAAAGGAAGAATCACTCTGCCCTCTTGTTGACAGCAAGAGATAGGCATTAATCAGATAATGACTTGTAATGGTAAGGACCAGGAAGAGGCAATTTGTGACCCAAAATGATAAGTATTTTGGCCTAGGGAAGTAAAGGAAAAAACTCCCTAAGAAAATAAAAATCAAGATGAAGTCAAAGATTAAGTAGAAGTTAACCAGAGGGAGAGGACAAAAGAGAGTATTTAGGGCAGAAAATATCTAGTAAAATGTGTTGGTGTACACATGACCTAATATGAATTTTTGTCAGTATATAACAATAAATAATAGAATAATTGCTTATAAAATATTATAACTGACATTTCCTTAGATGTGTATTTCAAACTTTAAATTATTAAATTGGATCTATTAGGGAAATGAGATTAGGAGTGGGTCTTTTTCTTTCTCATTTTTCTAAATAGAGTTACAATACTTTCATGTAATAGAAATATTATACCAAAAAACAAACAAAATAGTTGAACTGACTCTATTTTGCTTACCAAAAAGCTTGTGTCTTGTTCATTTATTCAAAAATAAATTTAACATTCAACACATGTTTTTAATCAATGAAAATTGATTTTGCTCAAACATATTATATTCTTTTTAAAGTTCCCATTTATCAGATGCCATGCTTGTCACAGAGGACAGCCTCATAAGGCAAAGAGGTGCGGTATCCTCAGAAGGACCTCTTGACCAGTCAGAATGCTCATTATCAGTCCAATTATCCCCTGATAATTAGCCGCCTGTGGGAATAATAGGCTGGGATGACTTAACTCAGAGCTGACATATTCCTTGCATCCTACTGATTACATTCTCAACTTCTTAACTTTTCCTTAAATAAAGAATCTGATTCTAGTGATTATCATACTTTATTTGTTCAACATTTAACTTCTGATGACTACCAAAGGGTACTCTGATGAGACCTCTGGGTATACTCCTTGTTCTTAGTGAACCTTGCTGTGTTGGGGATAAATCTTACATGAAGTCCGGCTTTCTCATTTTGACTGTATACAACTTTGTTTAAAAAAAAAAAAAAAAGTCTCCCTTCTTGGACTCTGTGAAATTTACTCATAACACCCCAGAATGGAATGACTTGGCTTGTTAATGCTTACCAGCATTTCAGCACTTCTAGCTGGCTGGCCAGTATCCAAATGAGTTGAGGGAATGGCCAAGGCAAGAAATAGTGATGGAATTTTTCAGAGGCTAGGGTATTTGCTTTTGTGTGTTTCTTGAAATAATTAGGTTGAATTAGGTTAATGCTCATGGTACAGTGCTTTAAAGTTTCCAATTTGAGATTCAAATGTCCTCATTTTTATATGTCTAGTGCTCCTGAAAACTTGTTAGTAGGATAAGAATGTTTGTATTCTTTACATCCCCTTTTTTAAGCTGTATAAATTTTTTCTGTTTAATAAATAATTTGCACACTGGCCAGAAACCAAGTGGACAAACTGTACTCACTAACCCTTTAATACTTGGTTCCTTTGTATAGTGACCTAGCCCATTATTAGATAATGAAAGAGTGTATGAGAAAGTGGGAGATTATTTATGATGGAAACAAAATGAAACTAATGGGACAAGATTTGAAAGCTGTGATGCATGAAAGGTGCTATGCAGGCAGCTCTGGCACCATGACAGACAGAGATAAAGGCTCAGTGGGAAGCAACAGTGTGAACATGACTATGAAGAAGAAAGAATGGATTTCCTGAATGAATCCTTGCCATCTGGTGTTTGTTTAATACACAATGAAGGTCAAATGGCTACTGATCCTTTTTTCTATAGTCCAGTGACTACAAGAATGAGAGGAATCAATGAGTTTATCGATATGTCTGGAAAGGACTCACCATATGATCTGATTGAGTCAATAAAACTGAAGTAGTTTGTCATTACCCTTCCAAATGTGATGGATCTATGACTATAATTCTGTTTTAGTCCTTTTTTTTAAAACTAATTTTCTGAATTAAATGTGACAGCTACTATTTCTCAAAATTAATGCCATGAGCATTTAATTTTATATGTATGCATAGTTAGCGAGAAAGGTTGAAGGGAAGACTCCTAAAAAGCTGAATTTTTCCTATCCGCAAATAGATCTGACATTTATTTATGTTGAAAGATGGTGAATTAAAGAAATCTTTTTACTCTACTGTGCCTTCCCTATGTATGAGATTGATTACACACCTATTTTGTGTAATTATTCCTAAGGGACATATTAACTTTTGGTGAAATATGTTTGTTACATATTATATGTAAACAGCATACGCTTTGGGAAGTCATATGTAGGTGGAACATATTATGTTGCATAATGTTCTCTTTCTTACAGGTTGGTCCATTAATGCACTTCCACAGTATGGTCTTGGAACTCTTACCTTCTGCTGCTGGAGTTGCAGGGTTTTCTGTTGAGCTATTTTTCAAAGACTAAAATAAAAGATACTTTTCTCACATTAATATTTCTTCAGCTGCCATGAAAACAGGGATAGGAGAAGCCAAAAATAGAGGAGCCAGCTGTGGGAGGCTGCCTTTTTTTTTTTTTTTTTTTTTTTTTTTTCAGGACAACTCAGAAAAGTCTTTCAAATTCATTTCATAAGGAGTGTTAATGCAAATACTGTTTCACATGTCTGCATGCTATAGTTTAGAAGCTGATAAACACTCAACAATGACAGTGAATGTTATTTGTTATAGAGGTAGTAGAATTGTGAAGTTCATCTCTGAGGTAGATTCATTCTTTTCTTTTTGAAAAGACTCTCAGTGAAGCTAGCTAATTAAAATAGAAGTGGGGTGATCATGAAAAAAAAAAAATTCTCTTCTTCTTCTAGTAGACTTACTGTGTTTTATTCTAGGTGCCAAACATTTTGTTGGTGTTTTGACTTTTTTATCCCCGAGTGTCAAAGTATTACATGCTCCCCTGACTATGAAAAGATATTACCCATCATTCTAGTGTACAGGGGGAACTGTGTTAATATATTGACCTTTTTTTCTGATCATTTTTAATATTTTGGCCTTTTGTTTTTTCTAATCATTTTTCTGTATGTAATTAGATAATAATGTTGAACCCAGTTTTATAACTTATTACTTTTTGCTTAATATTTTGTCCAAATACTTTATGTCCATGACACCTTCCTGACCTTTTGTTTTACCCTGATGAACTGGTCGTTTCCTCCTTGGTGTGATTGTGAGAATGGCTTGTAATATAGTACCTTTAGAATTGGTACTTGTACATTTTTATTTGTCAGCTATAAAACATTGGAAAGCAAGAACCTTCATTTTGTGTCTTTTTCTACATAAAAATTTAGAATCTAATGATTACAGTTATAGACAACAACAGATATTTGCCTAACAATTAGAAATTGCCCATTTATTGGGATATTAGGAGAAAGGGTTGATGTAACAGAAACATTGTATGAGTGTTTCTGGGACTCTAGAAATTTGAATTCAAGTATGTAAAAGGGCCCCTACAACTTTAAGATACTAATATGCTGTCTGATCAACACTTTAACTGCTTAATGTTTAGGTCTGCTTACCCTTAAAGTGCAATGGCAATGAAGACATAGAGTTTATTCCTTGACATAAAATGACATTAGTATTTTGGATCATGTAACCATCATTTAGAGGACCATACACATTCAACAGGCCTCAGGCCTTTGTGGCAGTGCCGCCATGCAGGTTGAGAAGCCAAGATGACTGTGGATGCTTTGCTTACCTTCAACTTAGAAGATAACTGGATTCAACTGGAGTTTGCAAATCCTGAGTACAAAAATGACTTTCCAATTAACTGCCTTTGATTTTCTCAAGGTGAAAGGTGCAATAGAAATGTCAAACTGTGATTACTGTTATTATATTTTCTGTTATCAACCAATAGCTTTACCTCTTATGAGTCACTTATTCAAAAGTTGGCATAAAACTAACATGCAGTTCTTTATTCAAATTTTCAATAAAGAAAAAATAAAATTTGGATTCACAGCATAAATAAACTTCATCATATATAATACATTTCAGATCCATGAATCAGATGAATGGCTATTTTGCCTGCTGTTCTTTTCTTTGAGACAAAAAAAAATATGTGGGTACATATTGTTTTAACATACGGATGTTAAGATTATGCAAATGACTAGTAATTTTAACTATAGGAAATCTTTATTATGTCTTACTACACTTTCTTGTCATTTTTAAAGATGTGATTCATTAGATAAAAATGTGGTTCTTCATCTATTTTTCACATTGTTTTACCCTTGTATAGTAAAGAATTTTAAAAATTTATTCTCAGAAGAAATAATCTGATACCAAACCATTTGGCAAAAATAATTGCCTAGAAACTCTCTGTGACCTACAAATGGCATAATCCCTTAGTCATGTTTACCAAAGATATCCCTATCTCAGATTTAACTTCCCATCTACTTCCACTGCTCTTCGTATCTGTTATAAAATAAGAACATTTCCTAGTCTTAAGTACAGTAAGGAGTTCAAAGTCTCCCATTAAAAAAAACTATAGGAAAAAGCTGACTGATTTCTACTTACAGTGTTGATTTTTATTTAATCTGATACCGGATTCCCACCCTGGAGACATCTATGGGTTATTAAGATTTTACATTGACAAGTCGTAAAGGTTATCAATTCCATTTCAGAATATTATTTATTTGGATTACTAGTACCTTATGCCTCTTTGGTTTTTTTAATTTTCTTTTTCATGCCTTTTTAATTTTACTTAAAGTTACTTTTTCTCAAAAAAGATTCTATGCAAGGTATATCAGAAATATAGTTTATAGATTGTTTTGTCATTATTTTGTCATCACAATCATTATTGCCCCAGACTAAGCTCAAAAGCTGAAATTTCCATGGTTTTGCATCCTGGAGGAAATTATCTGTGCAATTTGACTCTTTAAGTCATTGCTGGTGATTCTATGGGTAGAAAGGGGAAGAGAGCCTGCAAAACTGAGTAGAACCAGCAATGCTAGTGGTAAATGTTTGACCTGTACATAACAGATGAAGCTAAATACCAACCCAAGATTATTGTACTGAGTGAATATGAATGATACGAATTTGTCAGACTCACCTATTGGAGCTAATAGCTATGAAGTCTTACTCCATTTCTCTTACATTTTCTGGGTATCTGAAGTGGATAGGAAATAGTAGTGTCAAGGAGTATTTGAATAACCCAGGTCTTTAAATAAATTCCACTGAAATTGACACAATTAAGGTAAAATTAAATCTTTATCTTAAAATTATGTCTATTGACCATCAGATAATATTTGAGGCATTTCAAATAATATTTGATTTTCAATTTTATTAAAACTGCTCTTTCAAGGTAAATCACATGTAGTTCAAATACCGTACGTTTGTGTGTGTGTCATTATAATATTCTACCATAAAACTGATTAAGAACTTAATGAGTAGCATATATTTCCTCAAAATCAGTTTGGCTCACTCTTTAGAAAAAATATTCTGAGGACTTTGTAAAATGGGATGGTAATATTAATTTTCAGCTAATATTGAAATGATGGATATTTATATGTATTTTGTACATGATAATATTTTGTGTTTCACATATATATATGTTGTAAATATGAATATCTAAAGACTGTTCTCTTTGTTTGCCTGATGTTTGCCCAACTGGGGTCCGACTAATAGGCAAGCTACAAAACAATCAGATGGAAATTCTAACAGCACAAAGAGTTTGAGTAGGAAGATGACCAGAGAGGATCAGACAATTAACCCCAAGAAGTTGGGTTCAGTGCCCTTATTGGAGGATTAGAGAGATAAAATAAGGTCATTTCTCTTGTATAGAAGAAGACAGAGAGGTCAATAACTGAGAAACATAGAGAGGGAAAAGAGGAAGAAAATACGTAGTGCTACTTTTCATTTCCTGCTCTGTGACAAAGGTCAAAATGATAGCACTTTCTGGACTTTGATGATGTGATCATCCTTTTCAGAAACTTGAGTTCCCAAAGTCTCATTTACTGAACTTCCTTCAAGTGGCAAGAATGAACTTCTAAAGCATAGGGGTCCTTGACTCCATGCTGAAAATTTTCATCCAAACTAAACAGTGGAGAACTACTTTGGATAGCCCATTAGACCAAAAACTGTATTAAGTAATATGGCCAATTTACAGACAAACTTCAAGACTATATCTTCTCAAAATGAATGTCAAGACACATCCATTTGACACAAAAATTAAACTGGCATATTTTCAGTGAAGTACAACAACATCTACCAAAAATGTCTATAGTTAGACATGCATTTTTCTATTCAATGTAACTTTTATCTACGATATTTTCAGTATTAACTTTTGATTACAATTTTAGAGAGTCTAAGCACTTTCTTATAAAAATACCTTAGTTTCTCCAAAGTCCCAAATAGACTTGATTATAAGGCAGAGTGATATATATAAAGAAAAGTAGTCTATTTGACTTAAAGACTAATTTCCATTTTATCCTGACCATTATTTTATCTGGTCTTTGAATCTCAAAATATGGCCATGGAAAATCCTGCTAATTTTCTGAGCTTTCACAAGATATTTTGCTACTTTTTATTATGTTTAATTTTGCTTACTACCTTATAGTTTATGTAATCCTCTGTATATGTATGTGTACATTTGTGTGTGTATACACACACACACACATAAATATACATATGGACAAATAGATCATTTTATCCTTCATGATACCAAGGTTTGTCTGTTGTAACCCAAAGTAAAAGACATCAACAGGTACTGTCTGGCAGTCAGCAACATGGGTAGATGCTCTTGTTATTTACAAAGACACAAATAAAACTATATAGGTGATTGTGAGATGTACTTTTTTTTTATAAATACCAACACATTGATTTCTGCTTATTTTCACTGCCTTTTCCATATCTTAAAACTACTAAATCAGATCCTAAAAATTAACTGTGTTTGTAAGAAAAATTTCAAAAATTTGGAAATCATGGAATTGAAGAATATACCTTTTCTTATTACCAAATTGGAATGGAAAGCAAGCTTAGAAATTGCATGTATATTTGAATTCTAGTGACGTCGACAGTTTCAAATCAGGTTTCTTCCCTGCCTTGTTTGGGATGTATGCTAACTGAATTAATATAGTTCATCATTTTTCACTCATGGAAATCTTACGACTTCATTTTTAGAAATGAACTCAAATGCAATTCTCCCTTGATTGAGTGACTAAGGCAGTGACTTTACCATGATATACTGTGGAGGAGAAAAATATATCGATGAGTCACAGAAAGTTTTAATGAAAGCACAGATTTTATTCCACTTAGTGACTCATTTGTGACTTTTCTTTCTCTGCTTACTTGAAATGTTTCATTCCCCCTCACTCAAAGCAAAGAGAGCAGGGGCTGAAAAATTCTGAATTCATTCTTTACTCACTTTAAAAAAGACAAGGAGCTAAGAACCCTAGAAGGGAGGTTTTTCCTAAATGTGTTCCATCACAGAGTTTTGTCATCCTCCCTTCTTTAAAAGATGGAGCTAAAAAATTATCAAGTCTCAACTCTCAGTTTTTTCTAGTAGACTGACTGGTAAAATCAGAGCACTGATTTTATGCTCCTACTGATACTCTTGAGGTAATTAATGGGCTTGTTTCTGTATACAGACGAGCCCTCCATCTTCTCTTTATGGAACAGACAGCCTCCCTGTCTCACTGGCAGCTCAGGTTGGCTGGTGTGTAGGTTGAGCTGTGGATTGTGTGTGTGTGTGTGTGTGTGTGTGTGTGTGTGTGTGTGTGTGGTTATGGTGGTAAACGATTTATAATAATCTAATTCAGATCAATGAGCTATTTTCTGCTATTTTGACACTCTTTTGCCATATTTTGAAAAACATATTGCCAATCCCAAAGGAATAGTCTATTTTCTCAATAAGGTCTGACCTATTAGTAGATGATACATAAAATGTATTTTTCCTATTCTGAGAAATATGAGCTTAAGCAAGTAAGATAGACATATTTTTTTAATTTTATGTCACATGGCATGATTATAAGATAAAAATATTGTATTTAAGAGTGTCAGGGGGGAAATGTACTTGGCAAGTACCAAGATTCTTCTGAGGATTGTGAAGCTGTGTTTTGCATTTCAGATAATATAAATAGGAAGACGATAAAATTGCCTCTGTTTAGTTGTCAGGTCACGCTAACAATTACAAAACATCCTAATCTGCAAAATGTATTTGAAACTCATAATGTTTTCATTCTATCATGTAACAAATATACTGAATATATTCTCTGTTTTATAATAATATAGCTTTCTAGAACATATACTAAAAAGCAGACAGTTAAATCTACTGATATTCTTGGAGGTCAGATATCTTCTTAAGAAACACAAATAATAAGGAATATGTAATTTTAAAGAGTGTATGTAACTAATATTTGTTATATAATAGTGTTTCTTAATCATAATAATTGCTATAACACAAAATCTCGCCAGATAATGAAGTTTTGAGTGGCATAAAAAGTAGCTTCTAGTAATAGATACAGAAATATGCAAATCAACTAAACTCAAGTGTATGCTAATTGGCTAACACACCTCTCATTTAACCAACAGTGAGCTGTTCCAAACTATCTGGAAATCAAATGGGTGACTGTGTAGGTGTAAATGCATCTCTAAATTAATTTTCCAATAATAGACAATCTCTAACAAACAGAAACTTGGAAAAATAAACAAGCATAAGGGCAGAAGGATATTTTGCGTGTGATTTTAATAAGTACGATGTTTTTCATGTTTAGATGCTGTGGAATTTCATCAACCACACAAAGCATAACAAAAGTAAACTTTGACTAAGGTTTCCTACACACAATGAGCTTTTGTGTCACTACAAATAAATCATTCTCTCCTTAACTATGAACCACACTGCTATAAGGGCAAGGCATCAAGTGCATGTGTTTTATTAAAAACTAATTCTATTTTGTCCCCAAATCATTATCAATTCTAAGAGTATGGCATGTGTTTATGTTTACTATTTCTGTGTACATGTACACTTATATTTATTTTTTCCAAAGCTTTATTAGAATAAGACAAGAGTTTCATCCATAGTATATAAAGAAATTATTGAGATATATTAAGATAAACAAGAATAAATTATAATACATTTCACCTCCCTTAATATCTTCAGTGCAGTAAAAAAATCATTGAGCTTAAAGCATTTTTAGGGATATATTAATAAGATTTCTCTAATTTATCCATAAGAACACTGTAATTTAGAAACGTTTGTTCTTACATAATTAGTTGTATCTGGGTTTTAAAATATATTTAGCTTTTCAACTTTTATATGGAATAAAACATTCAAACGGAATAGAAACACGTTTTGATGATAAAATTCAAGATAAAGATATTTCTAAAACAGTGGAAAGAACTGATAAAGCCATAGACTTGTCTAAATTTTCTTCTCAATTTATCTAATTTTTATCCTCAAAAATGTATTAGATGTCTAAGAATTAATAAATGTATGTTATATGTATGCATGGCTTAATTATTTTCTATATTATGTTAAAAAATAAAATTTTACTTCAATATATATAATGATGTTTTAAGATAAAAAGAAAACAGAAGCCACAGATTATAGGCATGAAAATGTGAAATTTCCTTTGTGCTGAGCTCTGCAAGTAGTGCTCTTACACTTTCCATGTTTTTATTCCCAGAGTAGAACTCAGAGAAAAATAGTACTGTACATGGGGATTGTTGTAAATGACTTGGCAGGAAAAACAAAAACAAAAACAAATAAACAAACAAAAAAAACCCCAGACATTGTTTTACAGGAGTTAAAATATTTAAGAATATTCTCTCTTTTGTCTTTTATTCATAATTTTGACAACCTCTTTACCAAAAATTTTTGTGCTGTGTTTAGTAGTTCTAACTTTTTACAAAGAGGATGCTTTAGAAATTGCAATCATGCTGTTGTAGTCAGAACAGTTATTGATATCAATTTCATTGACATATATTCAGTAACAAATAAGCTTACTGAGATGTTGATGCTATAAATAAGCATAGTATTAAATGTGGGCTTTGATTACATATGATGGTAAAATTCTCTTCTGTTAGGTTCCCTATAGACACATACCTGGTATATCACAGATGCTTTAATGTTAGAATGGCTACTGGTGCTAGCATATATAGAAATTTGAAAGCATCAAGTGATTTTTAAATGACACTTGCATTATGAGAAGTGGACTAAAGAATGTATTTACTTTCATATTGCTTAAATATCAAGGGCAAACTGGTTGGCAGATGACACAGCAGATGTTAATTCCAGTCCTCTCTTCTTCCTTCCAACCCAGAATTTTCACAGAAAATGAAGGTCGCAGGGTGCTGAATTAGTTCAATCCAGAGTTAGACCCTATCTCTACCAGTTAGACATGAATGATTTCTTATAAGAGAAATAGCTGTTTTAACAGGAATTGCAAGAAAAGTAACTTTTATTTAAATATTAATTGGAAATAATTTTTCTGTTTTGGGGGGCAGTGGGGGGGTTTGGTGATGATCCCATAGATGTAAACCCTTCTTAATATATTGGCTTAGGAATAAAATATTAGCACTTTTAAATGGTATTCTCAGGTTAAGTCTGAAAACAAGGTCTCTTTGCTTACACAAATACCGTTAAAAGAGGGTAATTAGTGACCAGTGGCTCAGAAGACCTCTGTCTTGAGAGGTTATGCCTAAGCCTCTTGAAGATTCTCCATGTAAACAAGTCAGACCAGCTTCACTCATTATCCCTCCTTTGTTTACTTGGAAAAAGGTTCAAACTATTTAATGAGAGGATTACCCATACTTCAACTCTATTGAAAAAGATTAATTGATATTTTCCTGTTGGAGGCTTCACCACTTGCATTTGGCTTTCACTCTTCTATTGTTATTGATGCTGTGATCAACAGAGCAAAGTTGCTTAAAGGTTATCCAAATTTCACAGCTTAATAGTACCCGAACTAATTATATTTTGCCTTAGTAATAAACATTGAGTTCCAAGAACTGTTAACTTGATTGAAGAGATTGCTTAAAACTTGACTTGTCTGAACAGAAAATTTTATGACTAAAATCTGGATATTTTGGACAATATTGCCTACTATATTGTAAATGAAGTAGAGCACCTACTCAAAATGGATTATTAAAACCTAGAGCCAAATTTCTGTGAAAATGCAAAAAGAATGTATTTTCCAGTATAATATATATAGAAGATTTTGAAACATAATTTCAATATCTTACCATTTTCATGGTAACACAATATAAAAAACAAGACTCCCACCATTTTGAGATACAATTCTGTGATAGAAATCTTTACAAAATTTTTTCCCAAAAAATGTGTGTATTATGGACATATGGCTGCATATTTGGATAACACCATTTGCATTTTCAAACTTGCATTTTTTTTAAGCACTAGCTTGGCTTTTGCTGTCAGAATGGCAAACTGCTAGAGTATTCATCTGAAATTCTTAGTTTAACTCTTTGTCACTTTAACATTTTATATAATGCTAATATGTTCACCTTTTCTTTAAAAAGTAACCTAATATGTTAGAGGCAGTAAAATAAGAAAGACTTTCAAACCATAAAGTTCAATAATAGGAGGAGTCACATCAGAGCGTTAAAAAAAAAAAAAAGGATAGTGTCAAAATCTGATCTCAGAAAAAAATGCTTTTAAAAATTACTGAGGGGAAAAAAGAGTGTTAAAATGATTTTATTTCAGATAAATTTCCTGGAAGGATTTGTGATTTTTATAGTTTTCTTGGGTTATTTTATAAAAGCAGTTTTAGTTCCTGAACATTTAAACATAACAGACTGGAATATAGAACACTAAAAACAATGATGATGAGAAAATAAAGATAAAAACAACCCTGACATGAGTAACTTGTGGAGATTATACTTTCAAGGGAAATGAAACTTCATCTTCTGCCTTCTTTCTAACATGCATTCTTATATTTCTTTATGATTAAAATTTTCAGTGTTAAAAATGGGACATATTGCACACGTGGCTATGCCACAACATTTTAAGACATGCTTATTCCAATACCCTCCAACCTTGATAAAAGTAATCTTATTTAAGGGAATCAAGTAACCACTTATAGTTGAATAATTTACCTGTCACTTAATTTATACATATCAAAAATTCTGTTATCTAAAGAACATGTTTTCACTTGATTAACTTTCATTTAAATTATACCTTCAAACTGACATTACCAGTAATTTTTTTGATTTTCAGGTAACCACCCTAAATGTCCATGTTACACATCTATATATGTTAAAATATGCACTATTTTAAATTTTCCAATATTGTGCATATATTTGGACATATTGCAGACATATTTGGACATATTGTGGACATATTTGGAATATTTCAGTTTTTCTCTTAATTGACATACTATATGGCTACTTATATTCCCAAGCCACTTCAATCTGCTTCTTTTGAATTATGTTTTTGCAATGTGTTTATCTAATTATTACTTATTTATTAGTTTCAGCAGAAGTATTTAATTAATTAGCATCTGATGTAAAGATAAAAGTAAATACCAGAACATAAATTATGCCATTGAATAGGTACAAATTTTATTGGTCTTAATGCTGGTAAATGCAGTTAACCTTATTGATTCAGTTGAGTACCTTAAAATAACATAATAAAAATATTTTACCACAAAGCAATATAATATGACCACTGTGTCAGCTATTTCAGTCTTCAAAACTTAAATGCATAGCCTAACATTGAACATGTTGATTCCCTTAAATAATCATCCTATAATAAATATGACATTATCACTCCAAGTTTGAGCAGTCATGTTAGGTGATTAGAGAATAGCAATGTAATCAGAGGAAGTACTTTGCAAGATAATCTTTCTTTATTCTCCTCCTTTGAAACACACAGAGAGGAACCATGGAATAGCAATAATTGCTGAACTGGCTGTTACATAATCTGTGCTAAATGATGAAGTACTGATACTTAAGTGATCATCTATCACTTTAAATATCAAGAATGTCGGATTTATTCAATTTCCACAGCTGAGATGATTCTTAGAGCTAACCTAATGATTTTTTTAAAATATGTAAGAAAATCTCTTTAAGAATTATTTATTGAATCACTCAGCACATTTATTTTTGCCATTCAATACAGGGCAGACAAAAATACCAGGTAAACAATACTGAATTAGAGAGATTCTAACTCATGGTCTAAAACTGAAGGATTTCTTTTAATATCATTTGCACCAATCTATTCACATAAACTTGAAAACAAATTAAAGTCAAAACAGGATTACAGAACTAGTCAAAATTTCTAGTAGTTTAACCAGCCATGTGGTCTTCAATCCAGCTTTCACATTGTTGTAAAGAAATATAAAACCATAAACCACCATTAGAAGATGATAAAACACAATCATAGCCTAATAATATATTTTAAAACCAAATGTATTTAATCCAGCTATTAAAAGGCATAACTTAAACAGAAGGAACACAAGACTTAAACAAAGCAGAAGACAGCTGTCCAGAAATTATCAATTGCTAAAGCACACAGATTGTGATTAAATTTTAATGTGGCTTTTAAGCAAAGATTTTGCTTATCAGAGAGAAACAATCATGGAGAAAATATTTTTATTGATTTCAACATTTTCAATGTAACTGATCCCTTAAGTAATTTTTCTTGCTTTCAGTATCACTTTTAAAAGTGATTGCTTATACTGGGCAAATCATTAGAGGGTATGTTCATTTAAAATTCTAAGCCAAATGCATAAATTGTTCTCCAGTGCAAAGTCACATCTGTTGAAAACAAAATACAGCATTCAATCTATTGAATAAAAACAAAACAACTGTAGAATAGTTGGATAGTCAAATCATGTAAATTAAATGGCATTGAAAATGATATTTCTTATTGATTTTTTTGAGGGACTCTGTTGTTTGGAATTAACTTACATTGATTACCTTTTATCTATCTAAAGTAACAGTAAGGCAAACGGATCCACTGAAGAAATGGATCCACTGAAGGTATCACACTTGTTTTAGAGTAAGGGTGGAATTGATTACCTCTTTTTTTTCTTTTTTTAAACAAATAGAATGCCACTTATATTAGGTTTCTAGAAAAAGGAGCATATGGTATCATGTTTCCAATAAAATTAATTATTAAAAGTAAAAAAATTATTATAATCATACTTGGTATTCCACTGGAGCATAATTGACATTGTTTGAGAGGGTTAAAATCAAAAGGCAAGTTTGCTAGAGAGAAAAAAGGGAAAGAAAGTTATTTCATGAATATAGAAGTTAGAAAGTGAGACCAGTAGAGTAGAGGAAGGGAATGTGGGGGTGTGGGGGACGTCGTGAGGTACTAGGGCATGAAATTGATCAAAGTATATAAGATGCATGTACAATGGAAATCACTATTCTACATAATTATTATGCACCATTTAAAAAAAGGAACTTTCATTTGGCTTCCTGGATATCAATCAATGTTTATATCTAAAAGTGTATTTTACATTTAAGAAATATGGATTTAATTGTATAATAAATAATATAATAACATGCATTTATTAATTTAATAAATGAATATTAAGTGCCAACTAAATGCCAGATGTTAAGCTAGGTACCAGTGTATGCATAAATATTTGTGTGTTCTCCTAATAAATGTACATACATAAATTTACATATATGGCATAAATGTGGATTTAGACTTTTTTTATTGGATATTATTAAGCAGTTTATTAGTCAATGTGAAATTAATCCCATAATACATGTATATTACAATAACTCCTTAAAGACTGCAAACATTCCTAATTTTTAGAAATGTAAGACATACATTGTAAACCACATGAGCTATTAGTATGACAAAAACATATGGTCTAAATTTTAATAACTATCCAGCTCTTGCATTATAAAAAAAAATCACTCACATTTTATTGTTCTATTTACTGTTATAGCCTTTGTAAAGTATTTTTAATTGATTAATTTAGTGCTGATCTAATTGGCCATTGGCAACACAGAAGAGTCAAACAGATAAACTATTTCTATGTGTGCCAAACATCCAAAAATGTAGATTAAGATATGGATACAGATGTGGATGTCATATAACTGATTTACTTTTGTACTTTGTAACCATTTGACTATTAGTCCAACTATTGATAAATAGATCAACTATTGATAAATATTGATTTGCATACACTTACTTGTGTCCTCAGTTAACAGAAGTCTTTGAAATTGCACAATCTTGTATGGCCATCCACAAAGTTAAAAAAAAAAAAAAAAAAAAACTCCTCAAAGATAGTATCTGTGTTGATTTATCCCAGTAGCTAGAATTTTCTGAGGATTTAAGGTCATTAAGACTAAAATGTGTTGATTATTAACTACATGTCACTTCCAATCAAATCATTTTGTTTACTGATTAACTTACACTAATCAAGTCACATAAATCCCAGATATTCCAATACAGACCATAATCCTTATGTGACCTTACACTTCTTACTTTGTGGTTGGTACAGGAAGGGGAAATGAAGCAAAAAGAATTTTTAGTAATATCTTAAATTTTGAAAAAATACTTTTAAATTTTATCAAAAGTAAAATTCTTGCTAAATATCATTTTTAAATTATCTTTATTATTATCAGCAATAGTAGTTGTTTCAGACTTTCTAGTAACCATAGTTATATAGTACTTTCATTTGGTCTTTAATGCACAAAAAAAGTAGTTCTTGCTTGGGATTTGGAAATTCCATTCTCAATTTTTTTAGGTTATAAATGTTTAGTTAGTTCAGTTAGGTACAACATTTATTACTTAGATTAACATTCTTCTAATCATCATTAAATTCAAGAATACAATATCCATTTGGAAAACATAAATTCTGTGTGCAAAAATAATTTCCATTAATTAAATAATTGTGAAAATGCTTGTGTACTTAAATTATAGACTGCTCTTAATAAAGTACAGAGCCAATTGAGTTTCCATGACTTAGAGAGATCTGCAGTGATCTCAGGTGTGACAAAGTGTCCTTGCTCAAGGAATCACTGAACTCTGATGACTGAGCAGAGCACCCATGATTCCCAGAGTTGGCAGCAAACCCACTCATCCTCTGCAGCCTATAAGCATTCTGTCCACAATTTATTTTTTAGAAAATTTACCTAATCTGTTTTGGAAATAAGAGCACCAAATCTTTAGCTTCTATAATATTTCTATCAATCATATTACCTCCTTTCCTTACCAGATCTCTTTGAAGCATGATTAAATTATAATTTTCTTTTGCTTCTCCATCACTTGTTAAAATCAATATTCTAATTTTTTTTACTAAAATGCAGGAACATTTTATTTTCTTCTGCTTCACCCAAATGAGATAGTCATTTCTGCCATTATTTTAATTAAACTTTATTTTTGCCTCAGTTTTCATTTAAAACAAATGCACATACATGATGGTAGTGATGAGACACCTACAGGGGAAGGTAGAATTTGATAATTACTTGGTGGAAACAAATAATGCTGTCACAGAAAATTTCAGAGGTTTATAAATCCTTGTTGCTTCTAGTCCTTGAACTTAAAGTTTCATTGACAAGATGGTGCTTCATATTCCTTCTGAGTAAGATATTAGTAGAAGCAAAAAGAACATGTTGCTTTCTGTTTTCCTAATTACTCAATCAGCCTATTCAGGATGAATGTCATCACATGGTCCTTCAGAGTTTAGAGATGAAAGTGTGCTAGACAAAATAAAAATTTATGCTTGGGGTAACATCACTAAAAGTTGTTTTACTCTTGGACACTATCTTTTTCTTGGGCTATTTTTTAGTATATGTACAATAAAATTGAGGCCCACCTCTCATGAGGTTTTGACTATAATAATAATAATAATCTCAAATATTTTTGACCAGCTTCTATGTAGTATATGCTGTTTTGACATTAATTCATTTTATCCTCAAAACTTAAGAGTTATCCTGTTGTGACTTCTGGAAAGTACATCATCTTCCATCTCCAATTTCAATGTTAAGTGGTTGATTTTTAGAGGCTAAGATTTAGAAAAGAAGTAGAATAGACTTTAGAGCTTGAGTCTGGGATTTTGACAGATTTGTGTAAGAACCTTGATTCCATTACTAGCTTCATGACCTAGAGCAACTCCCTTAGACTTCTTGAGCATCAACTACCTCAATTCAAAAAATTGTCATGAAAACCAAATATGACAGAATGTGCTTTCAGACCCAGATACTAAGGAGGCTGAGGCAGGAGGGTCACGATTTTAAGGCCAACTGGTATGACATAGCAAGACCCTGTTTCTTATAAGAAATATATGAGGTCTAGAGGTGTTGCTCGGTGACAGAATGCAGGCTTAGCATGCTTAAGATCCTGGGTTCAACCTCCAGCACTGCAGTAACAACAAACAAACAAAAACAAAAAGGGACAGAAAAACATCTCAGAAAGTTGCTAAAGAATTCAATGACATGATGTTTAAAAATAGTTCGATGTGTCAATGTGACATGGGATAAGAAGTGACTATATTAAAATTGTTATTCATATTAAAATATGATGACACAAAGTGGCAGCAGCACATACCATTCTATAATGTTTTATTCTAGCCTTTTCACACCTATAAATCTTTTTATTCATGGCAGGTTACCTGCCAGGAGGAATGAAATGGATAGCTTAAAGGGAAGTCAGAAACTTCTAGGTGGCCTGGAGAAGAACTACAATAAAATGAGCTATTGACACACTGTGGTTCCCAAGACAATGCTGTGCCCCAACTACCATGGTGTGATGAGAGTTTAAATACAATTTCTCTTTGCGCTGTTTTATTTCTTGTTGGTATTTGGCATAATCTTCACTCTCGATGTGGAGACGTCCATTTGGAAAGCTTATTAAGTTCCTTTCTACCTTCCCATTACACATGCTAGATTCATAGAAGTTCTCTTGCCCCTCTCTCCCAAGATTCTTGTTGGTATGTCTACAAACTGCTTTAACTATTACGAATGTCATTTTTACATGCCTTTCAGAAAGGATTTGAGTGGATATATATAAACATATATATTAAAAATATATATTTTTTGGTTGCTAGGACCTTAATCTTTTTCTCTTTTCCTCATTATAAAGATTTTTGAAAAGCAGCAGGTCTAAGCTTTAAACAGGATTTGAATACGTCTTTGAAAGCTAATATTTATATTGTGTTAAATGATAGTGCTCTTTAAAAGTGGACATGTTACATTGTAAATAAGGTTAAAATGACAGAGAATCAAGAGTTTTAGAAATCCCGGGGTCTTGTTACATCAATCTTAGGTCAGATATTGTTTTATGAGAGAACACAGTAGTATAATGGGCATTTGTCAATTTAAATTAAATTATAACTTTGGAGACAGTAACTCTCAAACTTAAAACAGTCATATGATATTATGAATTACATCTTAGACACATTAAGAGATCTTAAAGCAAGGAAACCAAAGATAGAAAATATTGGTTCACATTTCAAACCACAATAAGTGTGAATATAGCCTCAATTTAATAAAAATGTATAATGCAACTTGCCTTGAGTTAAATGTCTTGCAATTGCTCTTGGAATGGACTCTTGTTTTCCCATTATTGCCACTTTAATTGACTTACCAACTAGTTTTCTCATTTAAAGATCACTCTATAGCACAGGGTATTCTTGAGCTGAGTGATATCTTCTTCTCCTGCCTGGTCCAACAACACAACAGTTTACATATTTCTGAACTTGATCTGAAAACTGATTTAAAAATCCATATGGAAAATCCAATTTCTCTGAAAATATATACACAAGTCTGCTCAGAGGTGGCTAAAATAAAATAAATTTCATTTTAGGAGACAGGAAGGAAGCTGAGACAAGAATGTGAAGATTCTGAAGTAAATGGGTACTTGCCCTGACCAAGATCGAAACCCACCTCTCCCCAGAGAATATTAGAAGAGGGCATGGAAGACAAGCATTGGAAAAGAGGAATGTTTGTGCTTTTCTTGCTAGTGGACTGCATTAAATATTCAGCAAAAGAGGGGATCAGTTTACATGACTCTTCTTGTTTCTCATGTATCGACTGACAGGTGCTGTAAACATACATAGACAAACATGGTCCTGTGCTTGCAATGCTCTGGTGTCTCAGGGAAGCCAGGCTGCAATCTACCCCAGTGATCAACTGAGGACCCAGCAGACACACTAAACTCAGATTAGAGAGGGAACTTGGTTTCCGACTTTGAGTCTCCAGGAAATCCCTTCAGAGAGGCAGCGTCCTTCCAGCAATGTGGCGCTAACGTAGAACGATCTTGTTTTGATTCTGGGGACTTGACTGAAACCCTGAGTAGAGATTTTGAAATACTAGAAGCAGGAAGACTCTCTTCTTCTAAATGCCTTGCTTCGCTGTGGCAAAAAAACAATCCACATCTCCTGGATTTCCCTGAGGGTGGAATCACAGGAATCAGGAAGACAGAACTGACCTCGGTTTTGAGATCAGAACCTGTATTTAAAACATCCCCCCATTCATGTTTCAAAGATGTCATGTAAATAAATTATGACTGTTTACACTGAAGACTGAGAGTCTCCTTTTTCCACACTATAGGCAGCAACTTGGCTGAGACTGTATCATTCTGTGATACTATTGCACACTACCTTTTTTCTCACTTGAATTGTACTTTTGGCTGTCACTTGCGCTTTTGAATAAAGGTTTACATTAGTGGAGGATATCATAATAGCATATCTTCTTTTCCTGAGTTGATATACAAATCAAAAAGAAAGGATAAGGCCAAGACTCCCTTTGTCCTTGGAAAAGTGTGCCATCTGCATTTAGCTTATGATATTCGGCTGGGAACAAAATTCTAGCATAAGGATGTCGTTAATACAGCCCTCAAGTTAAACTGTAAATTCAAAGTACTTTAAATGCCTTATAGTCAAAGCCAGTAAAATCGACCCTGTATATTTTTATTTCATCTCTGTTGGATCATATGATATTTAATAATTGGTTCTGGCACCTCGTTGCAAATTATTATAACTTTGAGATTCAACAGTCCTATTGAACATATGGGCAGCACAGGCTCTGAACATATATATGATACAGCCTCTCAAGAGGACCTTCTGTCTTGTTTTCCTTAGCTTGGAAGGGTCAGGTAAATTTTGTTGTGTCGTCATGTGCTAAGATTCCTCAATCTCTGTTTTGCAGGGTAAATGCTTAATGGAACTGATTTTTTTTTTCCTTAACTGTGAAAACTTCCTTTGCAAAGCCAAAAGAGAAATTCATGCATCTGGGATGCAGTTCTCTTGGGCTCTTACTAAAGCAGTTATAAAGCTATACCAGCATCAGTGCACAAGTATTCATCAACCCAGAATAGGTTCTATTACTTAATGCCATATTGTGTGCTGGTTTAGATGTAAGCTGCAAGAATTTCTGGAGTCAGGAGACCTTCCCATGCTATTGAAAGTGTATTATAATTCTTCATTAATCCTAGAGAAGATGGAAAGTTGGTGATAAAATACGATTGACCCTAAGAAACCTTTCATGTAGTTAGATATTCTCCCTTCAACATTTTTTCCAGTTCTTCTCACAATAACACCCTGAGACAATATGAGGAAAAGCATTTCTACCCCACAGCCTATTAAGGTTATTTTCAATATCCCTGCTGCTTTGCCTCTATATCTAGCCCTTGTGCCTTGATTTGCTCTTGTATTATTTCACATTAATTGCCATATTGTTTATAGCCACATTTTAAGCATACCATAATATGAGCACAGTGGCAATAATTATAGAGTAAGTTGTCCTTCAAAAGAGATGTCAAGATGGACAGTGGTGGGTGGGGTGGGCAGAAGGTTATGATTTATACCTTATGTTGACATCATAGAATAGAACTGGTTCAATTTCTCTTGATTTCACTGTAATAACTAATACTAAATTCTCTTTGTCTGTCATATAATTAGTCATTACTAAGACTGCTAAACTAAAAAGTTCATGGGGTGGTGACAATGGTTAAAGGAATTTTTCAAGCACCAGTTTTTCCATTACATCTTTAAATATGGTATATTGGTCGAAAAGAAATGCACATGACTATATGCAATGTTTATAATTCTTTCTCAATATAAAAGTAAATATTATTCTATTTTCTTTAATAATTTTCAAACAAAATCAATTTTTATGTACCTGTGTATTCACTATAGATATCTATAAAAGACATCTGAGACTCTGTAATGTGGTTTTTCCACTTTTTTTTTTTTTTATGGTTGCAAAAATTGGCTTTTCAGTGAACCATCCCACCCTCATACACCAAGCTGATGTTGAGAAGCTTCCTCACAATTAGGTTGCCATTTAGCCAAGACAAATACCAAGAAATCATCCTGACACTGGTGAACTGCAAGTTGGAGTCATGGATGACCCCAGCTGAGGATCATGAAGCTGAGGTCTGGTTCAGACCCCAGGGGTGAAAATGTCTTGTGCTACAGCCAATGTGCTCTGCATCTAGCACTGCTTGCTTGGCATCACGTAAGCCAGTAGGTGGAGTGCTTGCTAACAGTAATTGAAGATAGAGAACTCGAACTTAAAATAAGTGAAAGCCACTTTTCTTGTTATAAACTGCTAAAACCGTATTTACACTGAACTCTCTCTATGGATATAATTAGTTGGAAAAAAAAATGTTACAAGGGCAGGGTTGAAATGAATGCAGCCCTATGGTTGCATGGTAGAACACAGAGGCAAATTGTGCTCAAGAAGATCAACACATCATATGGTATAAACCTTATGAAAAAGGACACTTTCTCAAACATTCAACTGAATTTGATTTGGTAAATAGACCTTATTCTCTCTTTTTAAAAAATTCAGTATTTATGCTGTTCAGAGGATAAGCTAGCTTTGAAGAATCGTACATGAAAAGGCTTGTATGATAGAAGATTAATTACATACATGTGTTGATAGTCATAGTAAATTTAGCACCTTTGGAAAGAAAAGTTGCAAGAGATGCCTCCAAAATAAAGTGTAACTTTCCCCTAAGAGTGCCTTGTTTTCCTCCAAAAGAAGGCTTTCAAGTATATTTAAAAGCTGCAGCTTGAGACTTGCTAACTACATCACTCTAAATCTATCTATATCACACCTAAAGATGTTAAAGCAACATTTAGAACTCCAGGAGAAAACAAGCAACAGAATTTAGAAAGCAGGAACCACATGGAAATAAGAAAAGTCTTCAGTCGTTTTTTAAGAATGTGAGTTATATGATGTGAAGTAGATGAAAATGTAAGAGTTTAAAAAAGAATTTCTGGTTCCATATCAGGAATACTTACATCTCTGATTCTGTGGCGTGCTAGTACTGCAGATCTGTGCAGCTTGACAAAACCATTTCATCTGAAAGGATCCAGAGCAAGTAACTGCACAGGATACAAGGACAAACACTAATAAAATACCAATCACTTCTCCATTAGTTAATCTTTTGATTATAAAAACACAAATACACTTGAAAACAATTTCTATCAGGGCTTAAGTTGATTCTTCCCCTAATTGTACTATCACATTCTCAGTTCCTACTAAATTTGGGGTACATTTGTGTTTCAAATATGTGACTCTTTTCACTTTGGGCTGGAAGTCGAGGAATAGAGAAGAGGTGTTCACACTGTTAAACCAAATTAATCAACCAGAACTTTATGTGATAAATAAATCTTTAAAGCTTTTGGTAGCTTTACTCAAACCAAGCAACTGCTTGTCACTCTCTGCCTTTTCAAGCAATATCAAAAGCTAAATGGAACATCCCTTGGGTCACAAAAATAAAAAAAGACAAAAGAAGAGATATCACTAATTTTTTAAAAAACTAAAAACGTCATTTTCTAGCGAGAAAAATTGTTCATTTTCATGAAAGATCTCAAAAAAGAAAAAAAGAACATGGAACTTGATCAGTAGACAAAAGTGGCAAACTATGAATAGAACATAGATCTCTTCACCAAGAAAGAGAACCACTGGGAATTTATTACAAACTTACTTATTAAATGGAGAAATAATAAGAACACTAGGATATTCTAATTCCAGGGTAAATTGCCAGAACATGGGCAGGCCTAGGAGAGAACTGCGAATGTGTTCTTTAAGGAATGAACACCTTTGTCTAAATCTTCCTCCACCCTCATTTATTTTGTCAGGTTCTGCAAGAATAATTGTGTGCCCAGTTGGTACATTTTTGTACCCTCTCATTTGAAAAAGAAAAATGAGTTCACTTGCTTTTTTGTCAGTTGTCATTCACTTTACCTTGTTTTGCTTGCTTCAGTGTGTCACTTCCCCTCAGATATCGAACCATGTCATTCCCAGCCAATGTACATCCCTTGATAGTGAGTAGGCAATAGACTTTACTGAGAAATAGAAAAGTGTTAGCCTCTGATCTCACCAAGATTACATTCTCTCTAATAGAAGCTGTTGATAGATCCTGAACAGCTCCACACTTAGGGTGTTGACTTGTAGAATGAAATCCTCTGCACACAAGCACAGCAAAATATTTTGGTGAAAAGTAATTATCAGAAATAGTGACACTAGTAAATTAGTTAACTATGTTTCAGCATGAAGCTTGAGTTACCCTTGCCCATTCTTGTTCCAGACCCTTTGGAAATCAGCAATTCAGCTTAATGATGTCACAACACTTACCAGGCTACGGGCACTGAAGAGAAGACACAGGACGGCTCTCATTGCTGAGATTCCCCTCCCTTCTCTACGCACAAACAGCCCATCTGTCTCACTCATGCAGAAACTTATCTTTGAAACATCATTCTATTATTATGATGGTCTTTCTTTAAAATTGGTCCTTAACTTTAAATTGTGTTTTGGAAATTGGGTTTTCAAATTCTCCTAGATCTTGTTGGCCAATTTAAAATGTTGATAGTAATATGCTCTGGAAACAGCTCATCTCACTAAAGAGCTCAGATGCTATGTATTCCCATCCACTTACTAGAGGGTAACCTTTTGTGAAATAGAGATAGCCTACTTTTTAAAAAATCACAACAAAGAATTCAACCCCTCCCAACCTCTAATATTTTTCAAAGTGTGAATTGAAGAGGACTTAGAGACAGATGGGTCTGGATGATCAAGTTACCTGTTATAGCAGCACATCTGCCGGGGCAGTCAATCACTGTGATGGCTCTGACAGGTCGATGGAGCCTGAGCAAGAACGGCTAATGCAGACAGAAGAACGGCTGGGGAAGGGCAGACCTCCTGCCTGTCTCCTGGGTTTGACTGGTCTGAAAACTGTACTTGAATTTGCTCTGGTTAAAATTTGTCTGTCTGTTGAGCAATAGTATTAGATGAAAGATTGGGCTTCTAATTTTTTTAAAACCAACATATTGAACAAATATGATTGGGAATGATTTGGTTAGCACTTTCAAGCTGTCAGTCAATGTTTGGTAATATTTGGGGATATAGTAGAGAGTGTGGGGTGAATAAGATTAAGAAGAGAAGAAGTGGGAAGTAGTTTCAAATCCACATTTTCCCCAACAGTGTGAAAAGGAAGAAGTGCATAAAGCACTGGTTCTAAGATGCCTATCTCTGAGAGCTCTGTACAAAAAAAATTAGCATTAAATAGAACAAAGATAATCTTTAGAACATCAAGATACAAGATTAATTACATTTATGGAGACCTGCCATTTTAGTTTTTCTCTCTGTTGAATGTATTTCTGCCCCTTCAATCATAAAGTGATTCATATTTATCAATCCTAATAGATCCAAATATTTGGCAATAGTGCACAGTAGAAAATATGGAGCAAGTGATTTCAAGATTTCACAAACAATTGAAAAGATGCATTTTAGTTAAGTGCAACATCACTTCCATGGCTTATATGATGCATTTGTAAGAATGCAGATGTTGGAAGACAATGGAACCTCAAACTACCTTGATTCCTTTCAATGCCTAATGAATCAGTTATTAAAATTGTCTGACTCTAAAGCAGCACCAAAAAATTCCTAAGTAGTAGGTAAGAGCAAGACCTATATCAAGCAAAATGCATGGTTAGTTAAATTTATGTATTTATGTATGGTGTATATATATTTATATTTGTATGTATACATGCATATTTGTATTATGATTAGAATATATATATTTATGGTTAGAATACATGCATTTCTTTGAGAAGTAACAGAAAAATATTCTATAAGATAAGCATTATTATTACCCCACTGTAGAACTACAGTGAGCAAACATTGCTGAAAAGAGGGCAAAATGTTAATACATGCAGAACTGCTGTTAGTAGCGATTTTCTCCACAATGCCAAACTGATGGGGATTCGTGAAAGAGCCATTAAACAGATGCGTTGCTTTTCAATACATTCTTCAAGTATTTTTGCTCCCTCATCCACATTTTTAGTAAATGATGCTAAATGTTTTCAAAATATTACTATATTGGCTTTTTTTTACTTGAATTTTTTAAGTGGACTCATATTTAGCAGCAGATGGTTTGAGATACCAGAATTGAAATGGAGTCAGTTATTTAGGTTCAGACGACAAAATCTCATACCTCAGTTTATGGGATGGTAGAGATCAGAGAGGAAATCATCATTTCCTTTAAAAAAAATTTCAGCACAAACTCTGAAATAGGACTTTTCCTGAATTAGAATTCTATCTCATTACAGAAATAAGTTCACATTTCAATAGTTGCTGATAAAATGTTGGGTCTAAATCTTTTTTAAAGCTTTTAAAGGGTGATGTTTTCAGTTACATTTTTGTTTAAAAAAATCATTGTTTAGAAAACCATTTTCTGATAATACTTTTGATGTTGATTTGGCTTTAAAGATATTCTGAAGATAAGTGCACCACATTAGATGATCTCTG